>NW_012274817.1:0-1614 GCF_000151885.1 Dipodomys ordii
TACCAGCACAACTATGTTTATTGCAGCATTATTTACCATAGCTAAGATATGGAACCAACCCAGATGCCCCTCAGTAGATGAATGGATCAAGAAAAAGTAGTATATATATCCAATGGAATTCTATGCCTTCATCAGAAAGAATGACATTGCCCCATTTGTTAGGAAATAGAAAGACTTGGAAAAAATTAAGTAAGCCAGACCCAAAGAAACATAGGTCCCATGGTTTTCCTTATCTGCAATAACTAGTATATGTCTAGGACAAGTAGAAGAGGTCAAAAGCTATGTACATATGACCATAAAAGCTGATGCTAAGCGAAATGAACCCCAAGATAGCGACACAAGGTATTTTTTTCTTTCTTGCTATTCTTTTTAATGTACTTGTACTATGTGATTTTTTTTGTTTGTTGTATGTTCTTCCCCATGGTATAACCCCTATTGTTACTATATTTGATTCACGTGTCCTGCATCATGTATGTACATTTTTTCCAATTTGGGGAGGGGAAGGGAAATAACAAAATGCTGAAATAAGGATACAGGTTGACCCATTGTAACAATGAGATGTACAAGACACTATGTTGAAAACGAACTTTACAGGAGGAGTTGGGGAAGTGGGGAGGAAAGGGATGGTAGGGAAAAAACAAAGGAGGGGGTAACAATGCTCCATAGGAAATGGACTCATTACCTTGCTCATGTAACTGTAACCCCTCTGTACAGTATCTTTACATTAAAAATATATATATATATATTAAAAAAGAAATAGGACCAAACCTAAACTGGAGTGCTTAGAGATCAAGCCATTGTCAAAAGGAACTTAAATTATACAGCCTATTGAAGAGAATGAATTTAATAGGCATAATAAGCCTTTAAAAGCACAAATGCAAGATATAAAGAAATTACAGATAATCGTGTGTACAAAGGCCCTGAACTTATTTCAAATAAGATATAATTCATGATATGATGAGCTAGCAAAAGCAGCAGAGAATTCCTAAATTACCTGTATATGTAAATATAAGCTAGAAGATGGCAGAAGACAAGCCTACTTTACTTGGATATGATCAAAACAAATTAAAGCATTGTATTCACTTTAAGTTCACTGCCAATATTCTGGAGGAATCACCAGAGGAGTATCTAGAAAAACGATTAGTTTAGGAAAAATATAATATTTTATCTGTGGAAAAGGGGATATTAGAAGCAATGAGGCAAGGTATTTGTTACCAAAACCTTACAAGGGTTTTCATATGATTCTAGCTTGTAATAGGAGGAATTTTCTAACATTTAGAGTGACTTAAAGACTCTACACATTGTTAGCTGGGTGCTGGTGGCTTATGCCTATAATCCTAACTTCTTAAGAAGCTCAGATTTGAGAATGGTGGTTCAAAGCCACCATAGGCAGGCAAGTCCATAAACTTTTTTTTTTGGGTGTGGGGAGTCTGGTCGTGGGGCCTGAACTCTGGGTCTGGGCGCTGTCCCTCAGCTCTTCAGCACAAGGCTAGCGCTCTCTCACTTGAGCCACAGCGCCACTTCTAGCTTTTTTTTTCTGCTTATGTGGTGCTGAGGAATCGAACCCAGGGCCTCATGCATGCAAGGCAAGCACTCTACCACTGAGCCACCTTC
>NW_012274818.1:0-4854 GCF_000151885.1 Dipodomys ordii
ACTCTTTCTTCACTGAGCAAATAACTGTTGAATATTGCATGCAGTCGCTAAACTGTTTTAATTTGCTTTTATTTTGGTACTTCTGGGGTCTGGATTTCGGGCCTCAGGTTTTCTAGGTGAGTACTTTACTACAGAGCCATTATCTCCATCCTTTTTTGCTTTAGCTTATTTTTCAGATAAGGTCTCCTGCTTCGGCTGAGGCCAGATTCAGGTTGTAACCCTCCTATCTCCACTTCCATCCAGAGTAGCTGGAATTACAGGCATGTACCACAACAACCAACTCTTAATATGCATTTTCCTTTGACGAAAATCAAGGCTTAAGGAGTAGAAGGGAAAGTAGTGCAAATAACTAAGACAGAAGCAAATTATGATGCCTTTAGTCCAAACTGGAAAGACAAGAATGTTCACTGGAGGTCTGATTTAGTATTTCGGCATAGATAGGACCAAGATGACCACAGGCCTCATCTCTCATGGCAACCCAGATTACCTACAGTGTACCAGATTAATGAGCAACTCACCTGAAAGAAAGACACAGAAGAGGAGCAAGGTGGTTAAATTGCCCATATGGTCATAGAGGAGAAGGGATGAAGTGAAGTTGTAATGTTCCAGAAGAGTTCCTCTCACAACCCTGGGGAAAGGGTGGCCCAGGAAAGAAGCCAGGTGTTCTATGACCTAAGTCCCATTTCCCCCCACCAAGTCAGACACTGTATGATGGACATTCACTTAAACCTTTCACCACAGAGTCTATGGATCAGAAGACAGGATCAGAGTTTGAAATGAATGATCATCTTCACAATCTTAGTGAAGGCATTCCTAGAGATAATTAGAACATGAGAGATAATTAGATTATTAGATCTAAGGACTGTTTTAATTCAATAATGGGTTACAAATTTGAATTTGACTCTTGGGAGATGGTGGAACTGTGGAAGGTGGGGTCTGAGTGGAAGAAGTGAGTGGCCAGGGGTGGGAGGGGTCAGTGTCCGTGGAGGTTACATCTCAACCTGGCCCCTTCTTGCCACTATGCCATCATATTTCCTGTCTACCATGAGGTGATCATTCTCCTCTACATGCACCTACCAACATGATGTTCAGCTCCACCACCCGCTCAGAGTCAGGAGACGTAAGGACTATGAGCAAGAAACCCTGAAGATATGAACCAAAACAAAGGCTTCTTCCTTTAAGTCAGGTATTTATTTGGTCACAGTGACAAGAAAGGAAAAAAAGATAGGCACTAATTTCATTCCTGAGGGCTCTACCCTCATGACTTCATCACCTTCCCTGAGATCTCACTACCAAAGACCACAAAATTGGTGATTCTCTGTGATCAGACCTGAGCCTATGAATGTGAGGAGGTGGGAGCCACACTCAGATCCTAGCACGCATCTATGTCCAGTTTGTGTCAAGCACCCATTGTACTCTTCATATCCAAATACATGTCTTCACCACCTCCACCCACACAGTGCCCTCGGGCTCAGGGTCTTCTCTGGCTGCTGCTCACTTAAAAGTACAGCTGACCAGAAGTATGGTAAGGCCTGCCTTGTTTGTAAATTACATGGGTTTTTAATGGGTGTGGTCAAAATATAATAATTGATAAAATGATAAAAAGAAAAATTCAAAAACAAAAATGTCTCATCCCCATGCACATATCATAAAGCTCAGTGATGAAGAAGAATTCAGCCAGTTCTGCAAGAGGCAAGTTGTGTGCAAATCATGATGTGATCTACTGAGTGTGTCCTAGCCCCTAATCTTACAAAAATATGCAAACACTGTGCAAAAAGAAGGCAAAAGCAATGGCAATCTTCTCAAGCTAAAAAAAAAAGGGCATGCAATGTGGTTGACTTGTTATAAAGTGGTGGTTAATTCTCCCACCACCATCATCCCCATTGCTGAGGAAACTATTTTCACTCAAATCCTTTCCCAGGTCCTGATTTCAGAGGAGCCCACATGGAAGCAAGCATCAGAGTAAATGTGGTGTATGTGTGCACTCTGCTCTTAAAAACAGCATACCACCAAGGCACCAGTGGCTCCTACCTATAATCCTAGCTACTCAGGAGGCTGAGTTCTGAGGACCATAGTTCAAACCAGCCTGGGCAGGAAGTCCATAAGATTCTTAACTCTAATTCACCACCAAAAAGCCAGAAGTGGTGCTGTGGCTCAAGTGGTAGAGTACCAGCCTTGAGGATAAACGCTAAGTCCTGAGTTTCATTATGCCCTAGTTCTGGCACACGTGCATACACACACGCACATATGCACGCGCGCGCGCACACACACACACACACACACAGTATTTAGCATACAATAATACAGTGGTGAGATCACACTCATTTTTCTAAATCCTTCTGTGTTTTTTTTAAATTATTCAAAACTATGCCCAAGAACTTGATGCTGAAAGTTAAATATAACACATTATTGCGGCAGTTGCATTATTTTGAGGGAACACTTTAGACTGTGTTTGGGTTTTTATAGCTTCTAAAATTTCTATCAGTTTTTCCATTGTTGTAGGAAAAGCAAGATTAATTATTACCAGCTTTCTAAAGAACAAAAAAAGAACTGATTCAAAATATTTCTTATGTAATATGAATCTAAGTTAGGCAAGGAAAAAAAAGATCTCAGCCTTCCAACCATGTGTCAAACCAGCTCTATGGGCAGGACCAAGAGAAGACTAGGCAGGGGGAGGTGGTGACAGATGGGCAGGACCAAGAGAAGGCAGGGCAGGGGTTGGTGGTGAAGGACGGCTTGACACAAATGACTTGAGTTGGACGGAGAGGGGGGGGGCGCAGCGGGGTGGTTATCCACAGCTGCTCAGGAGCATGAAGTTCCTTTATGGAGAATGGTTTTTCAGAAGAATATTTTTTCTCAGAAAGGGAAAACAAAGAATATGAAAGAGAACAGAATTGAGTATGTGCTTATTAGAGATCAGTCTTCCAAGATTCCTTATATATTTGATGAAAAGTTACTATCTTCCATAAGATTCCTATGAGGAACATTATCACCATTTACAGGGAATACAAAGCCTAAGAGAACTTAAGATAGTTGAGACTTATTTAATAAATAAATTCAAAATACACATTTATATTAGACTGTATATAATGAATATATATACCTGTATATATAGTAGTATATCATTTATATACTACTATCTCCCCTGTACATAGAATACTGTCTTAATTACATATAGATTATTACATAGTTTTTACCCAATACAGAAATTGAAGAGGATAAATAGAGCAAGAAATTACCCTGGGAAAAATAAATATAATCCAGTGGACCAAAGGTAATTTTAAAGCTTATTCTTATTAATGTTTCAGAGACTTGAAACTTATGCCCAAATTTGTACACAAAAAAGGAACAGAAAATAAGGAAATGGTTTGGAAAATTAAAGGTTATATGGATGGGGTTGGAGGTGTGACTCAGGTGGTAGAGTGCCAGCCAACGAATGAACACATCAGGTACTATGTTTGAATCCCAGTCTCAGACAAAAAAGGAGGGAGGTTATATCTGTCCATTCTCAGAAAAGTCTGTAGGGAGAGTTAAAGAAATTTCTGGAAACAGAAAGTGAACAGACAAAGAGATAGTATGAGACAAACACTTACTGAGACATATAATAATATCAACACCGAAGTTACAATTTCTAACTTCCAGAATTTTTATAAAGATGACACTAAGCAAAGGTAAGTGTTAATTTACTGCAAAGGACTATGGTGAATCTTCCACGTTAGAGAGTTATGTTAAAATTAATAAGATAGGTAGTTAAAGTAAGCTCATCAAGTTTCATGAAAGTTTCAAAATCTAAGTGGAAAAAAATTGACCCCAAACAGGGACCTCTCATAGACACAACTGACTATTATGAAACATAACTTAAATAATGCATAAGAAATGTAGAAAAAATTAACTAATGATGGGAATAATACACAATCTCACAAAGAATTTTGAACAAATGAAAACTGCTGATTCCTTCCTTTCCTTTCCTTCCTTCCCTCCCTTTGCTTCCTTCCTTTCCTCCCTATTTTCTTTCCTTCCCTCTCTCCCTCCCTTCCTTCTTTCCTTCCTTCCTTCCTTCCTTCCTTCCTTCCTTCCTTCCTTCCTTCCTTCCTGGTGGTAGGGACTGAACTCAAAGCATTGTATTTCCTAGACAAGTGCTCTACCATGTGAACTATGCCTCCAACCTGTGGCGCTTTGGTTATCTTCAAGGTAGAGCCTCACTTTATGCCCAGGCCAGCCTGATCTTCGATCCTCCTCTGTGTGCCACTGCACAGTGGAGCCATTGTGCTTCCTTCCTTTCCCCCATAGCTAACAGCTGTGTGTCGCCCTGCCTAACCCTTGGGCGAGATGGAGCCTGGTGAACTTTTATGCCAGGGCTGGCTTGAGCAGAGATCTTAATCTCTGCCTTCTGAGTAGCTAGGATTACAGATGTGAGCCACTGTACCCAGCTAAATACAATTTTTAAAAAACTGACCAAAGAACTTGAGAGTAGATACTGTCACTTGCATCCTATGGAAGTGCTACCTTGCACAAATTATTTGGGAAAACATTCATAGTATGCCTAAATACCTTCACAAGACTCATTTCTCTGCCAAAAATTATCCTGAGAAAGTTAAGCTTGCATCTTGCTATATACTTCATGACAAAAACATTTATATAGAAAAACAAGGAGAAAAACATATAGAAAATGTTTGTTATGGGGCTGGGAAGGTGGCTCAGTGGTAGAGTGCTTGCCTTGCATACCTGAGGCCCTGGGTTTGATTCCCCAGCACCACATAAGCAAAAAGAAAAAAGCCAGTAGTGGCGCTGTGGCTCAAGTGGTAGAGCACTAGCCTTGAGCTGAAGAGCTGAGGGACAGCGCCCAGGCCCAGA
>NW_012274819.1:0-2080 GCF_000151885.1 Dipodomys ordii
ATTATATTAAGTGAAGTAAGCCAGGCCCAAAGAAACATAGGTCCCATGGTTTCCCTTATTTGCAATAACTAGTATATGTCTGAGTCAAGCAGAAAAAGTCAGATAAGTTGATGTTAGGGAAATGAACCCTAAGATATGTATTCAAATGGTTTTTTTTCTTTCTTGCTATTGTTTCTAACACATGGACTGCATATTCTAGTTATAGTTAAAAAAAACTCAACTAAGCAGTGGACTAATAAAGACCAATGTTTCTTTTTAAATTTTGCATTGTAGTCGTCAGAGAAATCTGAAGCTCCAGTTAGGAGACTCTAAATGATCCCAATCAACAGTCCTTGATGCAATTGTAGAAGTTAGATGAAGGTCCATTTCGATAAAGTTGCCTGATTACGTAAATGGATAATACATGTAAATGAATGTTCTAAAATAGGGATCTGTTGGTGTGTGATGAAATAATATCAGATAATAATAAAAGCAGTGCTACTTGCCCCTGGAGGAAATTGTGTTCCTAATGCTGATTTCTGGGAGATTTCAGCAAGGTAGATTTCTTTCAAAGTTGGTAAGACTTGCTTTGATTACACCCACACACAAAAGTCATTTATAATTTGAAATACTGTCTTGCTTGCAAAATAGAAAAATTGGTAAAGATGTCAACCATCATTACAGAAACAAAATAAACTGAAATTAAGTTATGCTGATACTTAACACCTAATACAGACATGAATAGTCAAAGGTGTGCTTGAACTCTACTTGTTCTCAATGAAGTCTTTTGAGGAATATATTTTTATGTGATTATACAAGTTTTTGTAGCATATATCCTGTAACTGGAGCTTGGGATCAGGCCTCATTCTTTCACTCAGCTTTCTCTCTCTCTTTCTCTCTGTCTCTCTCTGTCTCTCTCTCTCTCAAGGCTGGTGCTCTACCACTTGAGCCACATACCTTCACTTTTGGCTTTTTGCTGGTTAATTGAGGTTAAGAGTCTCACTGGATTTTCCTGCTTTGACAGGCTTTGAGCCAGCATCCTGAGTAGCTAGGATTGCAGGCATGAGCCACCAGCACTATGCTCAATATGTTTTCAGTTACATAAATTAGTTAGCACTAAGGATTTAACTTTTAAGGAAACAATTGAAGCATGGATCTGCTGGATTAACTTCTTAAAAATAAAAGTAATAAACATAGTCGTGCTGGTAGCTTTAGTGTGGTCTTGTTTGTGATCATTTGGGTAAATGTCCAATAGTTGGATTGCTGGGTCATAGGGGAGCTCTATGTGGAGTCTTTTGAGGAACCTCCATACTGCTTCCCGAAGTTGTTGAACAAGTTTACACTCCCACCAACAATTCAGTAAGGTTCCCTTCTGGCCACATCCCCTCCAGCAACTGCTATGTTTATTGCAGCATTATTTATAGCTAAGATATGGAACCAGCCCAGATGCCCCTCAGTAGATGAATGGATCAAGAAAATGTGGTATATATACACAATGGAATTGTATGCCTCCAGCAGAAAGAATGACATTGCCCCATTTGATAGGAAATGGAAAGGCTTGGAAAAAATTATATTAAGTGAAGTAAGCCAGGCCCAAAGAAACATAGGTCCCATGAGTCAAGCAGAAAAGGTCAGACAAGTTGATGTTAGGGGAATGAACAGCAAGATAAGTATTCAAATGCTTTTTTTTATCCTTTCATGCAATTGTTTCTAACATATTTATAAGATTTTTTTTTGTTGCTTTGAATGTCCCTCCCCAATGGTATAACCCAGTCTTTAACTGTATTTGATGTTGGTATAATTTGTGGAGGGTAAGGAAAAAAAATCATTTAACTAGGCATACAGGTGGACCCATTGCAACAATGAGATGTACGAGTCGTTATGTCGAAAAACGAACTTTACAACTTTGGTGGGGGGTGGGGGGAGGATCTAGTAGGGAGAGGGGGGAGTATGGAAAGGGATGGGAAGGGGAAACAAAGAGGAGGCAACAATGCTTGATAAGAAATGTACTTGTAGGGGTTATACTTGCAACAATGAGATGTACAAGTTGTTATGTAGAAAAATGAACTTTACAAGTTTGGTTGGGGGGAGGGGGGAGGAG
>NW_012274820.1:0-7155 GCF_000151885.1 Dipodomys ordii
GGAGAGTTATTTTAGCTGCTATGTTTCTCTGTCAGAGAGAGATCCACACTAGATTTAACAAGCTCTATACTTGGATCTACCACTGGTAATGGATATAAGATTATCTTAGTTTTCAGTTTAGCTCCCTGGGATTGGTTGAATATTGAGAAGTCAACAGAAATACCCTTTATCACCCAGTTAACCTTTCTGAGTCTTTATCCTTGTATAAAAAGTACCCATAGCTTACTGGGAAAAGGATAAGATCAGAATGTATTGGACCTTTAAGAATATTTTCGTACTGTAGTTGATCATTAAAAGGAAGAGATGATTGCTGAGAGTCTATCACACAGAGATTATTGCTGAGAATAAAGCACACAGCAAAGGGTAGAGGAGTGTCACTCACCAGTCACGAACACCTGGGAGCCCTGACCGGATTGATACTCATTAGGCTTCCCATTCTTGAACTTCACACAGTAATAGGTTCCAGCGTCTGCAAGAGAGACTTCACTGATGCGAATGGAGAAATCCGTGTTGCCAGCTTTGCTGGTGTCCGCAGTAGCTTTTACTCTGGGAAAGCGATCATCCTTGAAGTTGAAGATTAATTTCCGATTTGGCCCGGATCCCTTAAACCACGCAACAGGGCCGCTGGGGAGGGTGTCGGGCACAGTGCAACTCAAGGTGATCGTCTTCCCCATTTCCACAGTCCGTGAGATCTCATTTTGTTGTACGTGGGATGTCTGGTCTGTGGTTCCTGGAAAGAAACACACAGTCATTTCTCATTTCCCCTGCTTTGGCTCAGACTACCCTAGGGGGAACCTGGATGCAGGCCATGGTTGGGTCTTATTCATGACTTCTATGTAGAGACGGCTCGTCCTCTGGTATTGTTAGGTCCAGAGCACCACATTTGTCATCCCCGCATTTCTATTTCTTGGCTCCTAACCAAGGCAAGAAGACAGGAAGTGTGGGGATCTTATGCAGGGTTAACATTCATAGACAGAAACTGGTTTTTCTACTCATCCAAAGGCCAGGACTTTTTTTTTTTTTTTTGCCAGTCCTGGGGCTTGAATTCAGGGCCTGGGCACTATGCCTGAGCTTCTTTTGCTCAAGGCTAGCACTTTACCATTTGAACCACTTTTTTTTGTTGTTGTTGTTATTTATATGGTACTGAGAAATGGAACTCAGGGATTCATGCATGCTAGGCAAGCACTCTACCTTTAAGCCACATTCCCAGCACATTCTTAAATGTGCAACTCTGCTCCTTCTACTCAGGTCTTCCAGTGAGGATGGGACCGGCTTCATCTCTTGTGAGAAGGGCGAGAGAGCTATTGCAATTTCTGGAGAGATTAGTGCTGGAGAGTTTTGGAGAGGGGAAAGTGGAGAGACAGCACAACTGAAACATTTGATGGTTGACCCTATGCATGGTTCCATTACTTATCCTTCAAGAGGTACAAGGAAAGTGGAAGGCTCATTTTCTCTCAAAAATAAGAACCATTGTCTCAGGGATCCTCATAATTGCAAGTCTTTTCCTGACCCGCACTCTCTTCTCAACATAGCCGCCATTACTACTTCATGATGTGATGGGCCCTGGTAATAGCAGTGCCTCCAAAACATCATAATCACAGACAAAAGAGCAGGTTAGCTGGGAAGGGAACTCTTGTCCAGTGAGGTCAGGACAGGAGAGAAGCAAAGTAGCCTGTAGCCACACCAGTGAGTTTGAGGGACACATGGATTTTCCATGGCCAGTTGTGTGCCTTGAAAAGGTGCCTTGATTCCAGGGAAACACTGCTGCAGAACAGAGGGGCCTGTGGCCTCAAGGGCCCTTCATGACATGAAGTTGACCAGAATGAAACACTGGTTGTCATCAAGGAATAAAGGCATGGAAGCTCAGGGCTCACCTGGGGAAACCCAAGTGTCAGACATACAATTGGGCCCTTCATCAAGACATCCTGCCCCTCCAGAGTCTGGAGATGGTCAAACACAAGCCTCCTCCTCTGGCTCCACAATTCCCAGGCCATGGAGTGATGAATTCTCTGGCTGTGGAGTGATTAATTGCACGCTTAGTGATTGACCTGTTGTATGAGCATTGGTGGTCCCAGACTTCACCTGCAGCCTGCTACTGAGCCCCAATCACATCCCCATTGGTAATGGAGGCAGATGAAGGGAATCATGGGAACATGATCTGTCTGCCTGGAGATCGCTCTTTCCTTTGGGTCAGGATGTGTTGGACATTTGGGGCCAAACTTAATCGAGACACACGATTACGCCTTAAAGGGCTGTGACTAAAAGTTCAAAGACTCTCAGTCTAGTGCAGTGCCTTGCCTGTATTTGAGCCCAGGAATAGTTCTGAGACCTTCAAAGAGCCAGTCAAGCCTCTGGGTCTCCATTTCCCTATTATTTGGGTCATGCCATGAGCTATCTTTTACCATGGGAGTCTCTTTCCCTGTGTCTCTGGACCTTGGTAGATCTGACCATCAGAGAAGAAGGACTGTAGCCTCCAGATATGGATTGATTTAATATTTGACATTTGACTCTAGAATTTTATCGGAAGGTCCTTTCTTGTAGAACCCAACCCCAGAGAATGGTTTGTGCAAGAAGAGGCCTACTAACCAATGAGCTGTAATAATTCATTGAGGGTACCGTGAAGAGTTTTACACATGCACGTGCATGCCCAGGGAATGGAATAAGTGTGTCAGGCTGTTACTCACCTTTCACAGACACATAGGTACCAGGACCAGACATGAGCTCCATGGCAGGATTCCCTTTCTTTAACAGCACACAGAAGTAGGTGCCAGCATCCTTTGGTGACATGTCGCTGATGCGGATGGAATAGTCCATTTGATTGGGTACTGTTTTCTGTACTTGAGTTACTCGGGGGAAGTGATTTCCATTGAAACTGTAGATTAATTGCCGTTTGGGCCCGTCCTCTTTGAACCATGAGACAGTTCCTTTGGGTGACAGAGAAGACATGCTGCAGGGCAAGGTGACTTCATCTCCAGCATTGACAGACACTGAACTCTCAGGCTGGTCTACCTTTACCTCTTCGAATGAATTTCCTGGAAAGAAACTTAGAATCATTTTTCATGTTTCCTGTTTTGGTTCCTTGAGTGTCTGGCTCAAGGCCAAGATAGAATTTCATTCCTTTTCCTGTGGGCAAAATGTTTAGTGCCTGAAACACAGGCACTAAATAACATTTTTTTTTTTTAAAAATGCCAGTTCTGGGGCTTGAACTCAGGACCTGGGCTTTACCTCTGAGCTTTTTTTGAACAAGGCTAGCACTCAACCACTTGAGCCACAGCACCACTTTCCGATTTTGGGGTGGTTAATTAGAGAAAAGAGTCTCATGGACTTGCCTGCCCCGGTATCCTCAGATCTCAGCCTCCTGAGTAGCTAGGATTATATGTGTGAGCCACCAACACCCAGCACTAAATATATTTCAAGTGAATACACAAATTAATTTTTAAAAAAATGTGAGGTTGAATTTGAGTCCGATTTTCCTTTATGTCCTAGAATGAGAAACATTTCACTTGTGGTTAAATATTATGCAGACAATCCACAAATGGCCTACAGGTGGAGGTAGTTCCCATTGTATACCAGCTCTGTCATCCCACAAAGTTTGACTCATCCATCGCCTTCTCCCCAAATAAACATGGAAACATATATTTTTAATGAGGTTGATATTTCCCTTAAGGGGTGAAATTTGATTCCTTGGCTGTACAAGCATCTCAGATATGATGATTGTTTTTTCTTCAGCAAAACTCAATACTTCCCAGCTCAATTGTATTAGTACCCAATTACTCTTGCAATGTGTGTCCTTGAGTATCTATCATACAAGCAGCGCTGACAGAGTTTGCATAAGATACACAAGATGTGTGCCAGATAAGTGTTACAAAACTCTGCAGACTTTCTTTTCATGTTTGCTTTATTTTAGTCAACGAGTATGTTGGTATGTTGTTTTTTTTTCTCCTAGAATTAAGGGTAAAACCATGGCTCTCTAACATATGAGGCAAGTTTTCTATCAGGTGAGCAATACCACCAGATCTTTGGGTTGTATTTTGCTTTCAAGTTTTGCCTATTTTTTCCCAGGCTGGCCTCAAACTCATGATCTTCCTACCTCTACTTCCCCAGTAACTGGGATTAAAGGCATGCATCACCATACTCAACTAGTTGCTAGGTAACAAACTGGTACAAACAGTGGCTGTGAACACCTATGAACTATTTCATAGTTTCTGTGAGTCTGTATCTCGGATACAGCCAAACTGGTTCTTGATTTCAAGGTCTCACCTAGAACCAATCAACATATCAGCTGGGCGGTGTTCTCATCTGGAGGTTCAACTGGGGAAAGGTTTGTTCTCAGTTTGCTCACGGTGTTGGCAGAACATGAGCATGGCATAAGACTGAGCCTCTCAAGTGTTTTTTTTTTTTTTGTCATGTGGGTCTTTCTAGCCAGTCCCTACTGCTTGAAATGTCTGGCTTCTTTCTACTTCAAGACAATCAGAAGAGAGAAAGGAATAGTAGTGATGGTTCTTATGTCATTGTAATCAGTTATGCTATAATTGGGCTCTATTGAGTAGAAGCATATTGTAGATCCTGCTTAAACCCTAGAGGAAAATATACAAGGGTGAAGGTTACAAGTTCTTTATTCTTAAATAAATATTACTGTTTTAAGTTAATAATTAACCCCTATGTTCTTGGCCTATCTGTATGGGTGGACTGTCTTGCTGATTCTTATTTTTGATACCTAGTTATTACTTATTTTTGCCAGTTTTTGTGAATAGATGTTTATTTACTATATGACTTTAGGACTCATTTTTACAGACTGTAAATATAGATCACAAATACATTGTAACTAACTGGCAAAGATCTTCTCCCATTCTGTAGAGAGCCTTTTTTGGTAATAACTGTTTCCTTTGCTGTGCAGAAGCTTTTTAATTTGCTCATTTGTCAATTCTTGCGTTTATTTCCAGAGCCACTAGAGTCTTCATGCATACCTGCTTCTTCAAGTGTGTCCTCTATGTTTTTCTATAGCAGTTTAAGAGTTTCAGACTAATGTCTCTGACTCATTTTAGTAGATTTTCATATAGGGAGAATGGTTGGGTCTAGTTTCAGTCTTCTACATGTAGAAACCCTGTTTTCCCAGCACTAATCCTTTCATGTAGGATTTTGACGTTTTTGTAAAAATGAAAATAAAAATCAGATGTTTTAGCTGTGCAGCTACCTTTTCTGGGATTTCAGCTCTATCTCATTGGTCCACATGTCTGTTCCTATGCTTTTTTTTTTTTTTTTGGTTTGTTTGTTACTATGATTCTGTAATATAATTTAAAGTCAAATATTGTGATATCTCCAGCACTTCTATTTTTGCCCAGAATTTCTTTGGTTGTTTGGGCTATTCTATGCTTCCATATGGATTTTAGGATTGAGTTCTTTATTTCCATGAAGATTATTATTGGAGTTTTGATGGGAATGGCATTGAAATTGTATCCCTGGCTTGTGATTGTTCATTGTTTTCATGTCTCCAGACTAGCTAAGTCTAGTAGGCTTGTGTCAAGATGGAGCCTGGCTAAAGCTCTCTGAGCTATGGGAATTGATGTAATGAATGTTTTCTCCAATGTTTGCCTGTTGTGCAGAAGGAGTCCCTTTCACATCAAAGCCTGCACTGGGTTTGAGACTTGCCAGACTGGCTAGGACTGACAGTCTGTTGTCACCAGGGCTGCCTGCATTAATGTGTGCTCAACGTTCACTTCCTCCCCCTGGGAAGTCAGGGTGGGAGCTATGAACTCTTCCTGACTTTTCTCTGCATTGTCTTATTGCTTTTTTTTTTTTTTTTTGGACTGCTTGTGGGGCTTGAACTCAGGGCCTGGGCACTCTCCCTGATCTCTTTTGCTCAAGGCTAGTGCTCTTCCACTTTGAGCCACAGCACCACTTCTGGTTTTCTGGTGGTTAATTGGGTATAGGAGTCTCATGGACTTTCCTGCCTGGGTTGGTTCAAGCCTTAATCCTCATATCTCAACCTCCTGAGTAGCTAGGATTACAGGCATAAGCCACCGATGCCTGGAGTTTTGCATTGTCTTGTTTCTGTTTCTTCATTCTTTTCTTTGATTCCTGATACTCTGATGCTCCTTTTCTTTCCTATTTTTTGTTTTTTGTTTTGTGTGTGTGCCAGTGCTGGATACTGGAGTTTGAATTCAGGTGGGCTTTTCCTTTCAAGTCTGGCTTTTTGTTGGTTAATTGGAGATAAGAGTCTCATGGGCTGTCCTACCTGGGATATTGAACCATGATTCTCAGATCTGTTTCCTGAGTAGCTAGGATTACAGCCATGAGCCACCAGTGCTTGGCAGTCTCTATTTTGAATGTAGGCTCTTTTTTGTTTTCCTAACCCTTTTCGTGCATGAAGTCACAGGGAGGAAACATCCAGTTCACTGTTTTACTCCAAAATCCAGATCTGCATTTCTTTAGGGGCTGGGGGTCATAGGGGAAAATGAATAATCAGCCAAATTAGAGATTTTGAAATCTCTGTCCTTTCTGAGGGGTTGTCTCCTATGGGTTTAATTCCTAGGCTTTTCATTATCTCAAATATGCAGCAGTTTGTTTGTTCCTTCTTGAGAACTCAGAATGTCTTGCTCTCCCTCACATCTTTCTGTGGAACACAGAATCTCTGCAGCACTAATGAGGCTCAGTAATGGCCTCTGATTGTGGCAGCTTCCAACTGTGCTGTTGTTCATGTCAACACCCTGAGGCAGATGAGACAGAAAAAAAATTCTCTGGGGTATTCCCCAGACAACCACAGGGTCCACTCTCTTGTGTTCATCCCTGGTGGGCTCTTCCCTAGGAGAGGTTTCCTCCTAGCTGTCATGCCTGGGGGTGGAGGGGTGGGAGGGGTAGGCGAGGGGCAAGGCCAAATGTGCAGGCTTGCCTACCACTTTCACTGGCATCCCTGCTTGGTTTGCATTGGTTTGGGGGGGAGGCAGGTGCTGCCATTTTTCAATTGATCTCTAAAATTCTCCCCAAGGTTTTCTGGTATATTGCCGTTCACTCTGTGTCTTCATGGGAAATGAGGGACTAGAGCTTCTTTGTTTTATTTTTTTTTGGGTCCGGTCATGGGGCCTGAACTCTGGGCCTGGGCACTGTCCCTCAGCTCTTCAGCTCAAGGCTAGCACTCTACCACTTGAGCCACAGTGC
>NW_012274821.1:0-1534 GCF_000151885.1 Dipodomys ordii
TGGGTGGGTAGGTGGTGGGTGGGTGTTTGGATGGATGGATGAGTGGATGGGTGGGTGGGTGGGTGGATGGGTGGGTGGATGGATTGGTGGATGATGGGTGGATGGATGAGTAGAAGGACAGATGGATGAGTGGGTGGATAGATGAAGGGGTGAGTAGGTGGGTGGTTTGTGGGTAGGTGGATGGATGGGTGAATGGATGAGTAGATGGATGAATTATGGGTGGATGGATGTGTAGAAAGATAGATGGATGGGTGGGCAGAGGAGCCGATGGATGGATGGATGGATGGATGGATGGTCAATGGATAGGTTGCTGGGTAGATAAACAGAAGAAATAAAAGATGGATGGATATTTAGATCCAACCTGAGGAAGGTTCGCCCTGGGCAGCAGGACTGGGTTTGGCAGGAGGTAACGGGAGACTGGAGACAATGCTGGCTTATGGGTTTTCAACTTGCAGCTGTCTAAACGCAGTAAGGAGGGCTGCGGAAGTCCCTTTGACAGAGGCGGCGTTGTACCTCAGCTGAGAAAGGGTCAGTCCCCAATGGCGTGGGGACTCTTGTCTAATTCCTAGAGAACAAAATGGAGAGAAATTGTGCCCCAGAATCAGGTTCTGGTGGGTTGGTGAGGAGGAGGAGGAGATAGGAAGATTTCCAGGTGAAAACACGGGCTGTCATTCAGGACCTTTAGCAGTGACAATGCTCCCAGACATGACATCAGAATAACAGATTATAAAAGAGACCACAGATTAGTTAAAACGCATGACATGGAAATATGTATAGCTTTTCAGAAGAGTTGTGTAACACACTGGGGCAAATATTTCCTTCATGTGTACCAGCCAAAGGGCTGAGAGCTACAATATATAAAGAGCACTTGGAAGGAAGCAAAGAAGAGAAATGAAATTTAGGGCTGGGGGTGGGTGTCAAGTGGGGGAACAGACACAGGTCACAGCTGTCGACGCTGCAGACTTCATGGAGACCTGCTAGGAAACGGTAGGCTCTGAACTCTGCAGCTGTAACCAGCTTGGCTGCTAAGAATCAGTGCTGGGCTGGGTGCTGGTGGCTCACACCTGTCATCCTAGCTACTCAGGAGGCTGAGATCTGAGGATCGAGGTTCAAAGCCAGCCCGGGCAGGAAAAGTCCATGGGATGCTAATCTCCATTGAACCACCAGAAAGCCAGAAGTGGAACTGTGGCTCAAAGTGGTAGAACGCTCACCTTGAGCTGAAGACCTGAGGGACGGTGCCCAGGCCCTGAGTTCAAGCAGTCAAATGCTCTTTGTTGGGTGGCCTGAGATTTAGTGATCATTCATTATAGAGCACCTTTTTGGAGGAGACAGTTTCCATGTGTCAATTTCCTCTCAGAAGGAGGATCAGCCTCCCCCCGCCCTCCTTAGCAGTGGCCTTCTTAATATGAACTCTGCTCCTCTTTGACCTGGAAATATGTCACATTTGTGCATGGATGTGTGTGTGTGTGTGCGTGTGTGTGTGTGTGTGTGTGTGTGTGTGAGAGAGAGAGAGAGAGAGAGAGAGAGAGAGAGA
>NW_012274822.1:0-1944 GCF_000151885.1 Dipodomys ordii
CCCAAAGAAACATAGGTCCCATGGTTTTCCTTATTTGCAATAACTAGTATATATCTGAGATAAGCAAAAAAGGTCAGATAAGATGATGTTGAGTAAAATGAACCCCAAGATAAGAACACAGGTAGTTTTTTTCTTTCTTGCTATTGTTTCTAACGTATTTATAAGGCACCATGTGATTTCTTTGTTGCTTTGTATGTCTGTTCCCCATGGTATAACCCCTGTTTTCACTGTGTTTGATGTTGGTATAATTTGTGGAGGAGAAGGGAAAGAACAAATTGTTTAAATAGGGATACAGGTTGACCCATTGCAACAATGAAATGGACAAGACGCTATGTTGAAAAATGAACTGTACAATTTAGGTGGGGGTGGGAATGTAGTTGTGGAGGTGGGAGGGAAGGGATGGTAGAGGAAAAACACTGAAGGAAGCAACAATGCTTGATAAGAAATGTACTCATTACCTTGCTCATGTGATTGTAACCCCTCTGTACATTATTTTCACAATAAAAACTTATTTAAAAAGATAGTTGCTGTGAAAATATTATTTTAAGACATTATTATATTTTAAAATGAACCTAATAACATGTAATTCTCAACTTGTCTGTATGTTTTAATACATTATAAAGCATTTATTTATTACTATGTTCTAGGTATTGTATGAAATAATTTATAAACATTAATATCACACGTTTTTAAGCTAGGTATTATATCTATTATGCCCATTTTATAGAAAAGGACATTGAGGTGATAGTAAATTTCCATAAAACACAAAGTCAAGAAGTAGTCAAGCAAGAGTCAAACCTAGTTTTTCATAATTATAAAGACTAATTGGCTATGAAAGTATATAGAAGCTCTTTTTCTGCATAAATGTCATATTTCATGTACATTTCTGTATTTCTCCTTCCTTTCCCCCTTCCTTCCTTCCTTTCCTTCTTTTCTTCCTTCTTTCCTTCCTGCCTTCCTTCTTCCTTCTTTCCTTCCTTATTCCTTACTTTCTTCCTCCCTTTCTCTTTCCCTTCCTTCCTTATTTCCTTTTGTGTGTTTCTGCTGGTTCTTTCATATTTTCCTTTTAAAAAATGGTATGCACACTATGTTCAAGTTTAGAAGTATGAAGGATTGCTATGATTTCCTCTCAGTATCAGACACAAGATCTCTATAGAAGCAGAGCTTCTTGTACCTGCATGAAATCTCTCATTACTCTTGTAGCCGTAATTTCATACCTGGGAAATTACTTTTTTGAAAACAACAAATTTATTCTAGAGGATTGTTGTGCAGACAGGTCTAAAGGTGAGATCAATTTCCTGTTCATTGTCCCTTTCTCTTCATTCAGTGCAGGCTTAGACTGCGCTCAGAAGTGTCCTTGCATCACAAATAGCTTAATAGTGATACCCATGGAGCTCAGGAGGTAAACTATAGCTCAGCCTGTTTGTAAGTAGGCTCTTAGGGGGCTTAATTGAATGACATTGTAAGTAGAAATCTTCTATGCTAGTTTTGGACACTTGGAATATAATTTGATTTTGATTTGTTAGAATAGTGGCGTAAGTGGTAAGTGTTAGAGGTGTCGAGTAAGACATGCAAACTTTCGATACATATTCTAAAGCTGAAAAATAAATCATACACATAATACACATAATAAAGTTTTAAAAGAGATATATACTTGGTGCCACAGTAGCAGAAAGGAGGTAGAACTAAGTTTAGTCACAGAGAGTAAAACAAGCTAGGGAAATCTTTGGCAAGAGCTGATGTGTACTTTTGATAATAAAGAATGGAAATTAGCTAGACTTTTGATAACTATAGTTGGAAGTTTAAAACTTCTGATAGTCAATCATTTTCACTTATAAAGATGATAATTTAGGACTGGGAAGGTGGCTCAGTGGTAGAGCGCTTGCCTTGCATGCCTGAGGCCCTGGGTTCGATTCCTCAGCACCACATAAGCAAAAAGAAAAA
>NW_012274823.1:0-1538 GCF_000151885.1 Dipodomys ordii
AGTCATGGGGCCTGAACTCTGGGCCTGGGCGCTGTCCCTCAGCTCTTCAGCTCAAGGCTAGTGCTCTACCACTTGAGCCACAGCACCACTTCCAGCATTTTTCTTATACGGTGCTGAGGAATTGAACCCAGGGCCTCATTCATGCAAGGCAAGTGCTCTACCACTGAACCACCTTCTCAGCCCAGATACATCTAAAGGTAGCATTTTCCCACCCTAATGTTTCAGAGTTTCTTTCTCACACACTTACATATTTGACAGTAGCTTTAGCCCTTATCTGATGCTTTTCATTACAGACATACTCTCACTTAGAAAGCACATGAAGCCTCTAGTCGTTGAGAGGACTGTGCATTCATTCAGTAACGCTTTCTTAGGTCAGATAATGCCTTACAGTTAAATCTGGCATAGTCCTAAAATACAATTCTCTTGTTTCTGAGCCTTCAGGTTAGTGGCCAGAAACTTGTTTTTTAATCTCTGGACCTGATCTGAGTAAGAACCCAGCTTTGCTTCTTGCTACTCTCTTATCCTTGCCCAAGGGGCTTGCAAGAACCTGGATCCCTGTTTCCTAGATTGACCTTCACAGACACGATCTGCCTGATTGCCTCCAGCTTATCTTTGAGCCTCAGTTAAAAATCTACCTGTTCAAGGCAGATGATGAGGCAGTTACCCTCCAGAGATGCACGTCCTTTACCTGATGGCTCTGGGTGAGTATCTGCCACCTGTGGCCCTCAGTTACCTGCCCAGCCCTTCCCAGGTGAGGATGCTTTGTGAGCCTTAAATCCTTTGCAGTGGAGTATGAAGTGATCGTAAGAACAGAGCCCGATTGATGTCTTGTAATCTTCATTTCAGCTGAAGGAAAGGTAGGCCATGTCCATTTCAGGATTTTCATTATCCCTGTCTCTAAGATACAAGATTATAGAGAGAACCAAAGCTATCATAGCAAGACATAACATGGCCACGTAAAGGTCGGTTCTGTTTCATCATCCCTCCAATCTCGCTATCAGTGTTCAGTCAAGCCTTTGCTGCTCAGCCTCCTCTGGAACGTACGTTTCAGTTAAACAGTGTATGATGACTGATGTTTATTATTTGTTCAGCGTCCTTCTTCATGGTAGACAGCTTCTTAAGGGTAGAGCTCTTCTTTGGATTGCCTTTATCTTCCTGTTCTGAGCATTGTAGGTACTTACCTAAATTGTGTCATGGAAGGAGCAGAGGCAAGTCTAGCCTGTGCAGGCTTTGATCTGAAATCAACATTTAAGTCCTGTGCAGGTGGCTCATGCCTGTAACTCTAGCTACTCAGGAGACTAAGATACAATGATTCCAGTTTGAAGGCAGCTCAAGCAGACAAATCTGTGGGACTCTTATCTCCAGTTAACCACCAAAAAGCTAGAAAATGGAACTGTTGTACAAGTGGTAGGGCACCAGCCTTATGTGGAAAAGCCAAGTCAGAGCATGGGTAAGGCCCTGAGTTTATGCCCCAACACGGTACCCACAGGCCCCCCCCCACCAACACCTGCACCCCCCCCACACCAACACCCCCCAAC
>NW_012274824.1:0-3373 GCF_000151885.1 Dipodomys ordii
TGCTTATGTGGTGCTGAGGAATCGAACCCAGGGCCTCATGCATGCAAGGCAAGCGCTCTACCACTGAGCCACCTTCCTAGCCCCTCTGGGACACTTTTCTGAGGGCTCTAATCTCATTCATGAGGGCTTCTCTCTCATGAATACTTGCAAAGGCATTGCCTCCTAGTTCATTAGGGATTTAGATCAAATATAGGAATTTTGGGAGAATACAAAATTTGGTCTATACATTCCGCATTGGGCTCCCCCAAATTCATGGCCGCCTCATACCCAAGATACAGCCTTCTAGGCCTCAACCTCTTTTCAACAATCAGTCCCCTGGGCTAGCTGAGCTAGATGCTCATCCCTGAGAAGCAAAATTCCAGTGTGTGGGGCCTGAGGGGCATGCTTCATAAGAGAAGCAGTTGTTTAGCCTCCACTCTGAAATCTACCTTCAGAGTCCATCTAAGTATCTGAGTCAGATATGGATAAGACTCAGGAACCATTCTCCTGAGCAAATTGGCTTACTTGGTGAGTGCTCCTAAAATACAGCAGTGGGGCAGGCAGGGGATAGATCCTGAGCAGGACAAACCCCTCTGAGATCTTAAGACTGAAAAACTGTCCTCTTTGTCAGATGCTTTGCCCTGCAGTCCTCTGGGGAAGGAGATCCTGGTTTCCAGAACAGTGGGAAGCCAGCTAGGTAGGGGTGGGGTCATCAAGCCTTCAAAGCAAAGCTGCTTCTGTGGGTTTGGGTGGCCTTGCCCCTGCAATGGGTCTTGACATGGACTCCATGCTCTCTCAGGCTGTATTGCTGAGTCTGTACATAGCTCTGCCCATTGGAATCTAGGTGATGCCCTCTTGACTCTGCTGGGTGGAGCCCATGCTGTACTATGGCCAACAGGAGCTTACCTGGTGGAGGGGGTGGGCAGGGGAGTATCCATAGTTTGGAGTATGGAAAGAGCCTGTGAAGTGAGGTGGTGATGGGCAGTGTCTTCTTTGAAGCCTCTCAGTTACAGAGAGACTGTTCTAATCTTTGACTTGCCTTCCAGGCCATCCTTCCATTGCTTTGGACAATAGCACGTGACTTTGTTGAAAAGGTTGATTTGTGTACTATCTATTTCCCCAATGGACAGTTTGGGTTACATTCTTTATGAGCTTACTCATTCCTTTCAACAAGGAAAGTCTGAGAATTTCCCAAATCTTTATGCTCTGCTTCCTTTTCTTTTTTAGTTCTAGGGATTGAACCCAGAGAATTGTGCGTGCAGGAGCTATAACCCCAGCCTTACTTCCTCTTGGATGAACAATTTAATCTCTAATAAATCAGGCCATTCCTTCCATACTTTGCTTAGAAATTCCCTCAGCTAAATATCTCATTTCAGTGCTTGCAAGTTGTACCTGTCACTAAACACCAGAATTCAAACATGATTCAGCCAATCTCTTTGTCACTTTGAAAACGGGTGGCACCAAGTTCCTGGTTTCCCTCACAGTCTTCATTAGAGTGGTCTGTGCTGTCCTGCCTTCCCAGCAATCTGTTCAGGGTTACTTAGTTTGAGGCATGTGCTTCAAACTCTTCCAGCCTCTGCCCATTTCCCAGTTCCAAAGTCATTTGGAAACATTTGATACAGGGGGTACCCTCACTTCTGGTACCACGTCATGCTGCTGTAATAGTGTGGTGAGGGCCTTCCTCCTCATGCATGGGCAGTCTTCTCCAGGTAAAAGGGTGAGGGATCTCTATAATACACACATGAGGGCTTGTCCCTAGGACCCAGTCACATCCACAAGCCCTCAAATTGAGGGTGAAACAAAACGAAATGTCGTCTCTATCAAGTGGTGATAGACTTGGTTATAAAGTATGTGGAATGCTGTATGTATGGGGAAGCAGAGGATTCTGTGGAATGGGTGGGTAGAAACCTGACTTAGTGTTGGCAGAGGGGGGGCAGTCCGAGCAGCTCAGTTGAAGCTGTCATGGGTGAAGTCTGCCTGGAGAGGTGAGCAGGAGCAATGGCGAGGTAATAGGACACGTATCCAGGAGGTGGTGCCAACACAGGCCAGGTTCTTTCCTTTTCAGAGGACCTTTGTAAAGCCATCACTTCCTTTCCTCCTCATGCAGGTGTCTGAATGAGTGTAAATGAAGACTCACTCTGTCAGCTCCAAAGGACAGAGCCTTAAGCAGGTGCTTAAGAAATGAGCCCAGGCGCTGGGAAGGTGGCTCAGTGGTAGAGTGCTTGCCTTGCATGCATGAGGCCCTGGGTTTGATTCCTCAGTACCACAAAAGCAGAAAAAGCCAGAAGTGGTGCTATGGCTCAAGTGGTAGAGCACTAGCCTTGAGCTGAAGAGCTGAGGGACAGTGCCCAGGCCCAGAGTTCAGGCCCCACAACTGACCAAAAACAACAACAACAAAAAAAACAAAACAAAGAAATGAGGCCAAAGCTGGGTGCCAGTGGCTCATGCCTGTAGTCCTAGCTACTCAGGAGGATGAGGTCTGAGGATCACAGTTCAAAGCCAGCCTGGGCAGTAAAGTCCATGAGACTCTAATCTCCATTTACCAACTCAAAACCGGAAGTGGCGCTGTGGCTCAAGTGGGAGAGCACTAGCCTTGAGCTGAAGAGCTGAGGGACAGTGCCCAGACCCAGAGTTCAGGCCCCACAACCAACAAAAAAAAGAAAAAGAAAAGGAATGAGGCCAGTGGGGCAGGACTTGGAAGATCGCTGAGTCCCCCTCTCCACCCTCCTGCCTCTGGCCATGTACACAGGTTCCACAAGACCAAATCATTGCTCATGTGCTACCAGTGGCAGGCCTACCACAGCGAGGACATCCTGAGCATGGCCAAGTACCAGGACCAGTTCCTCGGGACGTCCTCCTACAACGGGGATATCCTTTTCTGGAACATCAACATAGCGAAGCCCGTCTTGAGTTTCAATGCCTCCAAGAGCCCTTGGCCCTTGCAGCTCAAGCAGGTATGGTCCCGCACACTGTGTCCAGCCACCCTCTCCCATTAGCTTTGTCTTAGCTGGGGGCCACAATCAGGGGTGGCAGCGAGTGCAGGGAGCACCCTGAGAGGTGGTAGAAACGTGAACCTATATAGAGGTTGGGAGCTAGGAGGGAAGATGACAGTTTCTGTGCTTATCGGTGTTGTACACATAAACAGACGCACAGAGAGGTTAAGTACTTTGTGTAATGCCACACAGCTAAGAATGGGTTGATTCAAATTTAGGCAGCCTGATTCCAGCACCTTAAGTCCTGTCCTCTTTAAGAGATTACTCTTTTTTGTTGTTGTTGGTTTTGTGTGTGTGTGTGTGTGTGTGTGTGTGTGTGTGTGCTCGTGCCTGTACTGGAGTTTGAACTCAGGGCCTCATTTTTTTTGGTACGGTCATGGGGCCTGAACTCTGGGCCTGGG
>NW_012274825.1:0-2401 GCF_000151885.1 Dipodomys ordii
CTGGAAGTGACACTGTGGCTCAAGTGGTAGAGTGCTGGTCTACAGCTGAAGAGCTGGGGGACAGTGCCCAAGCCCAGAGTTCAGGCCCCACAACCAACAAAAAAAAAAAAAGAAAAAGAACTGCAGATTGGATCAGAAAACAAGACCCATCCATCTGTTGTCTTCAGGAGACTCATCTCACAGCCAAACATGAAAACAAACTCTGAGTGAGGGGATGGAGAAATATCTACCAGGCAAATGCTCCAACAAGAAAGCAGGAGTAGCTATCCTGATATCTGACAAAATAAACTTTTCATTAAAACCAATACAAAAAGACAAAAAAGGACACTACATATTTATACTGGGAACAATCCAAGAAGAGTATCAACTTATACTCCCCAAACATTGGTACACCCAAATATGTTAAGCAAATACTCTCAAACTTACAGAATAAAATAGATCCAATTACTATAATACTAGGAGACTTTAATACCCTACTCTCACCAAAGGACAAGTCTATCAACCAGAGGATTGGCAAAGAGCCACCGAATTAAGCGATGCCATATTTCAAGTGGAACTAATTGACAGCTACTGAGTTTTCCACCCTAGTGACACAGTACATGTTCTAGCAGCTCATGGAACTTTCTCCAAAATAAACCATATCATAGTTCATACAAGGATTTTAAGGAGAACAAAGGGATTGGCATAATCCCCTGTATCCTATCCAACCACAGTGGAATCAAGCTAGTTCTCAAAGCATACCGTAGAAATTACTCAAATACATGGAAATTGAACAGCACACTTCTGAGCAACACCTGGGTAACAGAAGAAATTAAAGAAGAAATTACAAAGTTCCTACAATTCAATGAAAATAAATATACATCACAAGCCTGAAGGACATAGCAAAAGCAGTCCTGAGGGCCAGATTTATTGCTCTCAATGCACACACACATCAAGAAAATAGAGACAGACCAAGTAAATAATCTCACGTTGCAACTGAAACTGCTACAAAGCATGAAAAATTGAACCTAAAGTTACTAGATGGAGTGAGATAAGCAAAATAAGAGCTGGAATTAACAAGATAGAGACTAGGAAAAGTATAAATAAAATTGGTAAAACAAAAGCTGTTTTTTTTAAAAAAATCAATAAAATTGATGGACCTGTGGCAAGATTAAAAAAAGAAGAGAGGAAACCCAAATCAATCAGATAAGTGATGCCACGGGAAAAATGACAACAAATACTCAAGACATCCAAACAATTATAAAGAATTATTTCCAGAGTCTATACTCACTAAGGAAAGAAAACCTACAGAAATTGATGAATTTTTAGAGAAATACAAATTGCCCAAACTGAACCAAGAAGATATAAACCAATGAAACAAGCCAATATCTTACAATGAAATACAGGAAGCAATCAGAAGTCTTTCAACAAGGAAAAGCCCAGGACCAGATGGATTCACTACGGAATTCTGTAAGACCTTTAAAGAGGAACTAAGGCCCATACTCCTCATACTCTTCCAAGAAATAGAAACTGAGGGAGCTACCCCAAACTGATTCTATGATGCCAATATCACACTCATCCCCAAGCCAGGCAAAGACTCAACAAAAAAAGAGAACTACAGACGAATCTCCTTGATGAACACAGATGCAAAGATCCTTAACAAAATTCTAGCTAACAAAATCCAGAAACACATAAAAAAAATTATACATTACCACCAAGTAGGCTTCATCCCAGGGATGCAGGGATGGTTTAACATATGTAAATCAATAAATGTAATCCAACACATCAACAGATCCAGGGTCAAGAACCACATGATTATCTCCATTGATGCAGAAAAGGCTTTTGATAAGATACAACATTCATTCATGTTAAAAGCTCTGGAGAAAATAGGAATAGAAGGAACATTCCTTAAAACAATAAAAGCCATATATGACAGACACAATAGCCAATATTATACTTAATGGGAAAAAACTACAACCAATTCTCCTAAAATCAGGATCAAGGCAAGGATGCCCACTGTCTCTACCACTCTTCAATATAGTTCTGGAATCCCTAGCCAGAGCAATAAGGCAAGAAAAAGACATTAAAGGGATCCTCATAGGGAAGGAAAAAGTTAAACTATCCCTTTTTGCAGATGACATGATACCATACCTCCATGATCCCCCAAACTCCACTCCCAAACTCTTAGAACTTATAAACCACTTTGGCAAAGGAACAGGATACAAAAATCAACCCACAAAAAATCAGTTGCCTTTCTGAACACCAACAATGTACAAGCAGAAAGGGAAATCAAGGAAACAATGCCATTTACAATAACCTCAAAAAAATTAGGGGGCTGGGAAGGTGGCTCAGTGGTAGAGCACTTGCCTTGCATGCCTGAGGCCCTGGGTTCGATTCCTCAGCACCACATAAGCAAAAAGAA
>NW_012274826.1:0-1642 GCF_000151885.1 Dipodomys ordii
AACCCAGGGCCTCAGGCATGCAAGGCAAGCGCTCTACCACTGAGCCACCTTCCCAGCCCTGTAACAACTTTTATATAGTGTGCCTATATAAATGATTTTGTCCAAGATTAAAATTATCAGTTCTCTAACTAGTGATGGTTTTGGAAAAAAGTCAAGTACAATGTACTAGATACTACCAGTTCAAAGACATAATGGTTTAGTACATTATATCTGAAAATCTCAAAATAGCAGTATTAAACAGTTTATAGTGAAAGTACAAATCACTATCCTTGAAAATTTAACAGTTTGACACATAAGCTCTACAATTAAATTAAGCCATACAATGGACAAGTTTTGACATATGTTTATAACTCATGGAACCATCACCCCAATCAAAATAATGAGTCAGGCCCTTGGTTATCCCTCACACATCTACCTAACCTCTCATCCAGAAAAGTGTTCATTCATTCTTATTATCACAGACTAGTTAGCATCTTCTATCATTTTACAAACATGTGATCATATAGTAGGTATGATATGACTCTTTGAGATCCACCTACATTATCTTATTTATAAAGTACCCACTTCTTTTTATTGCTGTGTAATATTCCATTTTATTGAGATATCAATTTGTTTTCCTGCTAATGGACATTTATTTGGTTGCTTATAGTTTTGGTTATACAAATGCAATATAGTGAACTTTATGTATAACTCTTTGTATGTACAAAAATGCTTTAATTTCTCATGGTTATAAAATTAGGAGTGGAATGTCTAGATCGTATGATATGGACAGGTTTAATGTTTTAGAGAACTGTGCAGGTGCTTGGATGATGCTTTATGTTTGCACAAGGCCCTGGGTTCAGTCCCCATCCATCCATCTATCCAGTTATCAGTGCATTCATGAATAAACAAGCAAATAAAAGACTGGAGGTATATTACATCATTTTTAACCATTCAGAAATATAAACAAATTACTAACAATAGGAGAGATGTATCTTGGATTAACAAGGATTATTTTGTTTTGTTTTTTTAACTTTTGATGTCAGGAGATTAAAAAGTAAAAATTGGTCAGTAAGTGAAAACAGAAACAAGAATAAAATTACCTGAGTTAATACCTTTTCTTGCATTTAATATCTTTTTCCTTTTACTGTCAACTTATTTTGGTGGGATTATTCTTTTTAAATTTGTCTTCATGGTTATTATAAAGGTGACATACAGAGGGATTATAATTACGAGAGTCAGGTCATGAGTACATTTCCTTTCATACAGTCTTCCTTCCCGTCCCGGCCTCCACTCATGAAGTGTACAGTTCACTTTCATCAGTGTCCAGTGAGCTCCCCTGCTGTACTCCTGTCCCCTCTGGATCTGTACCATCCTCCCTACCTTCTGGAAGATATACACTCGAATACACTGAATAGAAAGAAATGGGCCAACATTTTAACTTTGTTTTTTCAAATTTTCAATTTTGTATTGTTATAAACATAGAGTTACCTGCTTCTTCATTTCTGATTTTGAGCATTTATTTATTTATTTATTTTTTGGGTCTGATCGTGAGGCCTGAACTCTAGGCCTGGGCGCTGTCCCTCAGCTCTTCAGCTCAAGGCTAGCGCTCTACCACTTGAGCCACAGCGCCACTTCCAGCTTTTTTTCTTTTTGCTTATGT
>NW_012274827.1:0-3076 GCF_000151885.1 Dipodomys ordii
CTGTACAGAGGGGTTACAATTACATGGGCAAGATAATGAGTACATTTCTTATCAAGCATTGTAGCCTCCTCCTTTGTTTCCCTTCCCATCCCTTCTCATCCCCCCCCTCCACTCAATCCTCCCCGCTCCTCCCTCCCCCCCACCAAAGTTGTAAAGTTCGTTTTCGACATAACGACTTGTACATCTCATTTTTGCAATGGGTCCACCTGTATCCCTATTTAAATGATTTGTTTTTCACCTTCCCCTCCACAAATTATACCGATATCAAATACAGTGATAGCAGGGGTTATACTGTGGGGGAGGGAAATACAAAGCAACAAAGAAATAATCTTATAAATCTTACAAATGTGTTAGAAACAATCGCATGAAAGAAAAAAAAAACTGTTTCTCTTGTATGTTCTTCCCCCATGGTATAACCCCTGTTTTCACTGTATTAATTTGGGGAAGGGAAGGGAAATAATAAAATGCTGAAACAAGGATACAGGTTGACCTATTGTAACAATGACATGTACAAGACACTATGTTGAAAACAAACTTTACAACTTGGGGAGGAGGGGGAAGTTGGGGAGGTGGAGAGGGAAGGGATGGTAGGGGAAAAACAAAGGAGGAAGTAACAATGCTCATAGAAAATGTACTCATTACCTTACTCATGTAACTACATACTATTTTTGCAATAAAAAACATACAAAAAGCAAAGAAAAAAAAGAATTTGGTTTGTGGGCTGTCCTTCCTGATACTATTCACCTGCTCTGGAGTTTGTGAGTTGAGAGATGCTGTGTGTCTGACTTCTTTCTTTCTTTTTTTGGGGGGGGAGGGGTCTGGTCGAGGGCCTGAACTCTGGGCCTGGGCACTGTCCCTCAGCTTTTCAGCTCAAGGCTAGCACTCTACCACTTGAGCCACAGTGCCACTTCTAGCTTTTTTTTTTCTGCTTATGTGGTGCTGAGGAATCGAACCCAGGGCCTCATGCATGCAAGGCAAGCGCTCTACCACTGAGCCACCTTCCCAGCCCTGACTTCTTTCTTATCTCTCCACTTTTCTTCCATATTCTGAAAGGGCCCTCTAGTTCAAAACAAGAGTTATTCTGCTGACTTAGAACTCTTTTCTAGGCTATATCTGATTCCTGAGTTCACAGGTGGCCAGCTGCCTGGCTTCCTTTTAATTTCCAAGGCAGAATCATTATAGCTGTGACCGCAGGACTGATCAGAGCCCTGCTGCCAACCTCATCCTCCATTTTACTCCATAGCCCTGGCTTTGATCTGTTAACATTTTATTATAAATATGCTGTACAGAGGGGTTACAGTTACATGAGTAAGGCAATGAGAAAATTACTTGTCGATCATTGTTACCCCTTCCATTTCCTTCCTATCCCTTCCTTCCCCTACCTCTGATACCTCTCGCCACCCGAAGTTGTAAAGATAATTTCCAATATACTGTCCTGTGGGTATCTTTGTTGCAATGGGTCATCCTGTGTCCTTGTTTCAGTGTTTGGTTATTCCCCTTCCCCTCCCCAGATTAGACATTAGACATTACACACACACACACACACACACACACACACACACACACACACACACACACACACACACACAAGATGTAGGGTATCAAAATCGAGTTCTGTTAACATTTTGGGGAATCATCATCTTAAAATATAACAAACTTACATTTTCAGCTCTTGAGCTGTATTTGTGTTGCCATAAATTGTTCTATGTATCTCAATCTTCCTCAATGGTACAAGTTCTGTTTTATTTATATTGTTTGTTAGTGAGGTTAAGATTTGTGTGTTTTCTTAGATGTGGATGAAGATTCTTTAAGAAATTATAGTTCCATCTTGTCCAAAAAAATCAGGTTCTTTAGAATCCTTGGTATGAAAAGGCAGCTGGGCACTGGTGGCTCACACCTGTAATCCTAGCTACTCAGGAGGCTGAGATCTGAGGGTGGAGGTTCAAAGCCAGTCCAGGCAGGAAAGCCCACGAGACTCTTATCTCCAATAAACCACTAGAAAACCGGAAGTGGTGCTGTGGCTCAAGCGGTAGAGTGCTTGCCTTGAGCTGAAGAGCTGAGGGACAACACCCAGGCCCAGAGTTCAAGCCCCAGGACCAACCAAAAAAAAAAAAAGAAAAAAAAAGAAAAAAAGAAAATGTGCAAGGCTTCCTTCTTGCTAATATTTACAACTTTTTGCATAACTGCCATGAATCATTGATGAATTGTCGAACAAATCTTATGTTTCTTCAATATAAATATCTTTTCAACTTTTTCTAGGAACAGTTTAAAGAAAGTTAAGGAAGTTAAGGTGGGAAGGGGGAAGTTAATTGTTCCTTCACAAAGTAAGTGATTTTAAGTCAGCAAAATTAGTTAATACGAATCTTATTTCTAAATTTAAATTTAAATATATCCCACATTTATAAAGGTCACTTAAAGGTTTAGTTTGTGGATATTAGATTTGTGTTCAGGGCCTAGTTGGATTTTTTTCCCTCCATTTAAAGTATTTTTTAAAATTGTTTGGACCATGTGTTTCTATGCTTTCTATTATTATTGCATGTGGACATATTCTGAGTTTGTGTATTATAGTGTCTCAATGATAGACTTTTTTTTTCTGTTAGAGGCACCATCGTTTGAACTGGAGTTGTTCTGTGTGTTTCACTATCACCTCTTCAGTAGTATAAGTGCTAAAGGCTGGCATTCTACCACTTAGGTCACATCTCTACCTCCAACTTTTTGGTGGTTAATCAGAAATAAGAGTTTCACAGATTCTCTTGACCAGGCTGGCTTTCAACCACAATACTCAAACCTCAGACTCCCGAGTAACTAGGACTACAGGTGTGAGTCCCTCTCCCCACTTCACCTGGCTAACAGGTGCTAGCCAGGTGCTAGTGGCTCATACCTAGCTACTCAGGAGGCTGAGGCCTGGAGCACTGAGGTTTGAAGCAAGCCAAGGCAAAATATCTGAGGCTTTATCTCCAGGTAACTAGCAAAATGCTATACTGGAGGTGTGGCTCAAGTGATAGAGTGCCAGCAGAGCAAAAAGAGGAGCAACAGTGCTCCAGTATTGGCACACACACACACACACACACACACA
>NW_012274828.1:0-2214 GCF_000151885.1 Dipodomys ordii
CTCAGCTCTTCAGCTCAAGGCTAGCACTCTACCACTTGAGCCACAGCGCCACTTCTGGCTTTTTTTTTCTTTTTGCTTATGTGATGCTGAGGAATTGAACCCAGGGCCTCAGGCATGCAAGGCAAGCACTCTACCACTGAGCCACCTTCCCAGCCCCAGGGTTTCTTGCTTAGATATTTTCCTGCAAGATTAGTGGTCTACCACTTGGGCCACACCTCTACTTCCAGCTTTTTGCTGGTTGATTGGAAATGAGAGCTTTGTCTTCCCAGGCTGCCCTTGAATCAGATCCTTAGATCTCAACCTCCTGAGGAGCCATTGCCATGAGCTCCCAGCACTTGGCAAGCAGTTGTATTTAATTATAACTTTGTAATGGAAATGGTTAGAGCAGAGGGAAGGAAAAACATCCACAAAAAATCCTAAAAGATTATGTGAGAATAAGCTTTCAGTGCTGTCCCACTCAGCAAAGCCACCGTCAGCCCCGGCTGGCGGTAGTCCTGGACAGTTACTCCATTTGGCACACAGTAAATGATAAGTTCAAAATAATACAGCAGGAGAGGAAAGAAAAGACCCAAAGGTCCAGAATATTTACAGAGTGAATAATTAATCCTTGTAGATGCCAGAGTTTCCTAATAGCCAGGGAAGAATAATGAAATCTCCAAAAATTGAAATGGCAACTGAAAAATTAATGAGTGCTATTTGCTCATCTGATTTGTGGGGAAATAGTTTAAACTCTCTTTTCTACTGAGCTTAAAAATAGTATATTCTTAGCAGTATTATTTCAGTAAAGGACAGGTTATAAGGAGGTTTCCAATTTTCCTTTTTGTCCTCCTCTCCCCTCTTTTCCTCCCCTCCCCTCCTTCTGTCTTCCCTCCCCTCCTCTCCTTTTTCATTATAGAAATTGACACATCCCTGAAGACACAAACGGCTTCTGTGTTAGGCTGAGGTAAGTCAACTTCCAACAAGCATTAAGTCTAAGCTAAAAGACGTACGTTAGAAGGGTAACTAATTTGAAAACTTAAACTAGTCCCCAACACTATCTTTTCTTCTGTTCTACCCTCTGCCTTAGTGGCTTTTTTTTAAACAGGGATATGGTTCTCTTGCTTAGGGCAACAGAGAAGAAAGAGAGGAAATACAGCCATTCCGTGGTTGACTTGTTAAATCTCAGTCACTGGCATCCCTTGTAACTCAGGGGGAGCTCAACCCAGCCAAAGCATTTGTCTTCCTGTTGGGCAGAATGCAGTAAAAGTCCACGGCTTTATGTTTCGCTTCTTCTTTCTTTTTTAAAAATTTATTGTAAAGATGCTGTACAGAGGGGTTACAGTTACATGAATAAGGTAATGAGTCCATTTCCTGTCAAGCATTGTTACCTCTTCCTGTGCTGTCTACCACGATCCCTTCCCTGCTTCTTCTCTATCAGCCTCTCCTTCCAATGACATCATTCACAACCCTGAGATAGGACTTCACTTTCCCAGCTCTCTATTGGTGAAGCAAAGGTTACCTTCTGTCTTGGGGCAGTGTTGTCATCAAAGGGCTCTGTTACACAGATGTGACAGTTCAATGAATAAGATCTTCTCCAAGTATGGGAAAAGGCAAAGCAACCTTTACAACAAAAAAGCCAATGAGGCTGTGGATGCAAACAGCCTCTCTACTGATAACTGGTTGGACTGCCCGTAATATCACCTCACCAACAGCAAACAGTGACTGCTTTGTCTTTGATTTGCTCTTTGGGACTCAGAAAAAAACAATGTGGAGATCCACTTAGCTATTCAGGCATTGTCTCTTTTCATAATGACTTGGGTTTTATGTCCAAGTATCTGACTTTGTTTTGTGCTGCTATAACAGAATATCAAAAGACTAGGCAATTAATAGAGAAAAGAAATTTATTTTCTACAGTTCCAGGGGCCAGGAAGTTCAGCATCAAGGTGCAGGAGCCGGGTAAGGATTTACTTCCCACATGAGACCATGGTAAAGGGATCATATAACAAGTAGTATGGTATGTCTGCTTACTTACTTTGATAACAAAGCCATCATAGATAGACCCCTCCCAAAATAATGTCATTAAATCATTCATGGGGCAAAGTTTCCAACACTTAATCACTTCTTAAAAGTCTCACTTTCCACTTGGAAAAAATTATATTAAGTGAAGTAAGCCAAGTCCAAAGAAACATAGGTCCCATGGTTTCCCTTATTTGCAATATCTAGTATATGTATGAG
>NW_012274829.1:0-2048 GCF_000151885.1 Dipodomys ordii
AGGAAGGAAGGAAGGAAGGAAGGAAGGAAGGAAGGAAGGAAGGAAGGAAGGAAGGAAGAGGGAGAGAGAGGGAGGGAAGGAAGAGAAGGAAGGGAGGGAGGGATGGAGGGAGGGAGGGAGGGAGGAAGGAAGGAAGGAGAAATAAAGTAGGAATAGGAAGAAGTAAAATTATTTGGGAAATATTATTTAGGAGACAGGCATGAGGTGACCAAGTGTGTCTATGTTCCAGGAAATGAGCTTTCCATGTTAGAGCTGGAGATGCCCTGAGCTAATTAAGAAGAGTTGATTACTCTATATAGACACGTGAGCTTGATAGTTAGCTAAATTTTGGAATTAGAAAAGAGTAATCCTAGCTACCAGGAGGCTGAAATCTGAGGGTCATGGTTCACACCAGCCTAGGGAGAAAAGGTTGTAAGACTCTTGTCTCCAATTAACCAATGACAAAACAGAAGTGAACCTTCAGCCTTGAGCTTAAAAGGCAAGTGATCGCTTGAGGCCTTGAGTCCAAGACCCTGTAGTAAACCTGAAAAATTGATTGGAAGATTTATTGAGATAGAAGACAATGACTAAATAAAAGATATGAGAGAAGAGATTATATAAATGGAATTTAAGTCAGACGTTGGTGGCTCACACCTGTAATTCTAGCTCCTCGAGGGGATGAGATAGGAGGATCATGGTTCAAAGCCAGCTTAGACAGGATAGTCCCTGAGACTCTTATTTTCAATTAGACACCAAAAATTCAGAAGTGGTGCTGTGGCTCAAAGTGGTAGAGTAGTAGTCTTAAGTAAAAAAAGCTCAGGGACAGTGCCTAGGCCTAGAGTTTAAACCCCACAACTAACAATAACAACAAAAGTATAATCATATGGGAGCAGTAAATAGGCAGCAGCACATATGCAAATATGATAGATTATGATATATCATGCAATAATATTAATTAATTATAGCTAATATTTTAGCCTCATCTATGGTAAGGAAACAATATAGTTACTTAGGATATATGCTAAATGTTTATGTCAACCACAAATTGATACATGGGCATTCTAAACCTCCAACACAAGGGTATGGAGACACAGTCCTTGAAAGGTAGTAAATTAGGACTTGTACTCAGGTAAGTCAGAAGCACAGTTTGTAAGTACTGAAGGAAAAAATAAGGAAAAAAGAGTACTAGTAGGGTCACTTAGTTCTGCATCCCCAGGAGGACACTACTAGGTCTCTTTTAAGTCCCCTGAATTAAGATAGTGTTGGTGCTCTGGTCAAAGATGGAGCAGAGATTTCAGAGGCAAGACAAGAAGTTCCACAAGACCTCAGGAGCCTGGCAGGGAGAGAAACTATTTGCAGCCCATTGGCCAAGTGTAAAATGCCAAACACATCTTTGCTTCCTTCAAACACAGAGTTCCGTGATTCGACTGTGTAGTACTTTCTTTCCTTGGTAAAATCAACATTTGACCGGAAGAGCCCTGAAGAACAGCCTGCAATACAAAGAGGAGTCACTCAGCTCTGTGATTGTACATCTCGCTGTGCAGAAGGATATTTGTCACCCCCAGACACTTACTTGGTTTTGTTGTTTCTGGATGTCTCACCAACCTTCTGGGAAATGAAACAGTGGTAAGATTCCATAGCAGTTCGAGTCTAGACTCCAATATTGATCACAGAACAGATAAAGTGGAGGAATGAGAGGGAGTAGCCTTCTCTGTCTTAGATATAAGTGCAAATACTCGGTAGAGAGTGACTTTTAATGAATGCAGATCTGCTTTGTGCGAGGCATGTCTGTGACTCTTCAAAGCATGTGCTAATGGGCAGATAGATGTCCCCTTCCCAGCTTCCTCTGATTCACTTAGGAAAACTCCTGAGAGTCCACTAACAGGTTTTATATATTCCTCATGGATGTTTGTTTTTCCAATGTTTGTCGAGTACAGGCATTTGTTTTGGTCTTATTAAAGTTTAAAGGGTTCAATTACTTCATTGTTGGTGGGAATGTAAACTTGTTCAACCACTTTGGAAAGCAGTATGGAGGTTCCTCAAAAGACTTCACATAGAACTCCCCTATG
>NW_012274830.1:0-2291 GCF_000151885.1 Dipodomys ordii
AAAAAAAAGAAAACTTCAATAGACTTCATGTACTTACCATTCATTTTTCTCTGTGATTCTTCTATTAGTTTTTGGGTAGCTGGACACATTCTTCCAGGAATATAGAACAAATGGGGCTTTGTCTTAGTTCTTATATATTTAATTATCTTGGCATTATGTTCATTCCATTCTTCTTGCTAAAGAAAAGGTAAAAGTTCAGTGCTTTTATAACACCATGGATTACCAATCTTAGCATTCATAAACAATACTCACCAGCTGCGCAAGCTCAACCTTCTGTTCCAAAAGCCGCAGTTCTGTCTGTTTAGCACGTCTCTCTTCAAACAGTTCTCTCCTTTCGTTTTCAACTTGCTTTCTCTCTTCTTCTGCCTGAACTTCAAGTTTTTGTTCAATTTCCTGGCGTCTCTTTTGCTAAAAATAAATGATCAGCTTTGATTTATTATAATAGGAAAAAGATATCTGGTTCAGTCTAGTTATAATCTAAAACATATCCTGATTATGTGAAAACATTATAGTTTTACTATATAAAGTTGTATGTATATTTCACACTTTCAATTCAGAATATCTAATAATTTCAACTTAGCATTTGAGACTGGTTGCACAGTATCTTTCATAAAATAGAGACCATCAGTCCTATCAAGGCCATCAGTCCTAGAGTAACTTCTCTTCTGCTGTAAAGTTTAAGGACATTTTCCACAAAAGTAAACCTCAAAGAGTGTCCTTTTAAAGAGTTTATTTTCAGTTAATCTTTCCAAACAAGAGAATGTGACAGAAGTCCTAACCTATGAACTAACCAGTTGTACTTTCCTCTAATTCCAAGATAAGTTTGGGGGTTTTTCAGTACCAGTCCTGGGCCTTGAACTCAGGGCTTTGGCACTGTCTATGAGTTCTTTTGCTCAAGACTAATGTTTTACTACAGCTCCCTTTCCAGCTTTTTTTGGTAGTTAATTGGAGATATGTCTGTCTTTTCTACCCCAACTGACTTCAACCCCAAATCCTCAGATCTCAGCCTCCAGAACAGGTAGGATTACAAGCATGAGGCACCACGCCTGGCAAGATATAAGTTTTTTGTTGCTGTTTTGTTTTTTGAAGCAGGATCTTTCATTGTAGCCCAGCTAACACTAAACTCCCAATCCTATAGCCTCAACTTGCCTGAGTGATGAGATTAGAGATGTATACCTCCTGACTGCTTTTAAGATATTATTTATAATCTCAAAGTTAATACGTAAAAGGTGAAATAAGGATGAACAAATGCAGCAGTTGAACTCACTGAATACTATATTGAAAATGAACTATATAGCTTGTGGGTGGAAACAGGAGGGAGGGAAGAGGTGACACTGTCCAAAAAGAAATATCCTTTTTTTTTGTCGGTCCTGGGGCTTGAACTCTGGGCCTGGGCATTGTCCCTGAGCTCTTCAGTTCAAGGCAAGAGCTCTACCAGTTAAGGCACAGCACCACTTCTGGTTTTTCTACTGGTTAATTGGAGATTGAGAGTCTCATGGACTTTCCTGCCTGGGTTGGCTTTAAACCGTGAGCCTCAGATCTCAGCCTCTTGAGTAGCTAGGATTATAGGTATGAGCCACCGGTGCCTGGCTAAGAAATATACTCTTTATCTGTATACTCTTTACGGTTATGTAACCGTAACTCTCTGTACATCACCTTTATAATAATCTATTTGTTTTCCATTACTGAATTGTTGCTTCCCCTCTTACTACTTCTCCAGAAATAGTATGTAGAGTTCAACTCTACACATTTTAAGCTGTAACAATCAAAAGGAAAAAATGTACAAAATGATGACAATTAAATTAGCCGTGGACGCTACAGAATGTTCCTACTTTTGCTTCTAGATCAAGTAAATGTGTGTAAATTAAGACTGAACAGTAAAATAGTTGCAAAGCTGAATTACCCCCTATATGAAAGAAAGCAATGAGACCTAAATAAATGGCTTTGTCTAAGGCCAAATAATGGCATAAAGACCTTAGACCAGACCCAGATTTAACAGACCAGAAATCACTTAATAAGTAAAAACAAAAGGGTCAGTTGGAAATAATTCCTACCTCAGCATTTGGTGACTCATGCCTGTAACCCTAGTTACTCAGGAGGCTAAGATCTGAGGATCATGGTTCTAAGCCAGCCCAGGCAGAAAAGTCCATGAGACTCTTCTTAATCTCCAATTAAACACCAAAAAGCAAGATATGGAGCTGCTGCTCAAATGGTAGAGCACTAGCCTTGAGTGCAAAAAGGTCCAGGGCTGGGGATGCAGCTCAGTGGCAGAGTGTTTGCCTAGCATGCAC
>NW_012274831.1:0-1096 GCF_000151885.1 Dipodomys ordii
GCTAGCCTTGAGCTGAAGAGCTGAGGGACAGCACCCAGGCCCACAGTTCAGGCCCCACAACCGGACCCCCCCCACACAAAAAAAGTCTTGGTTGGAAATGTTCTCCTAGAGTGAAGGTCAGTCAGGAGGTAACACGCAAGTCTGTTTGTAATCTATAACCTGTGACTGGCCAAGAGCTATAGAAGCAACTAACACTCCAACAACTTGCATATGAATATGCTTTATATGCCTAATGTTCACTGACACCAAACAAAATGTAGCATGTGCTACCCAGTAAACTCACCTTGGTTCTAATACCTTTGCCTGCCATAAATAATCTGAATAGCTTAGAAACAGGTCATTCTTTAAGAAAATTGTACCTCTTTTTGTTTTGATTTGCTTCTGATTCAAGCTTATATGTTTATCAGCCCATTAATGGATGAGTAAATTCACAACACAATATACATGCAACACAGCTTAACATACCAGGAAAGGATTGAATACATCACAACTAGTAGCACATGTGTATTTGTGCTAATACAATGGGTGCTGCAAGATTTGGTGCTTTTTTGAGGTGGGGTGAGAAATATTGGCTTTTGAAACCCAGGGATTACGTTTTGCTAGGAAGGCACTCTATTGCTTGAACCAGGCTCCTGGCCCTTTTGGCTTGTTTCTCAAATTGGGTCTCATTTTTGGCCTGGACCACAATCCTCCTATGTATACTTTCTTTATAGATAGTACGACAGGTACACATCACAATGCCCAGCATTTATTGGTTGAGATAGGTCCCTTGGATGACTTTATTTTACCTGAGCTGACATGCAATGAGATCCTGCACATTTTAGTAGCTAAGATTATGTAAATGAGTCACCACACCTGGCTTTAGTGCTGCTTATTTTTTAAAAAGAAAAAGAAAAACACAAGCAAAATAGTAAACATTTTCTATACTTTTGAATAACTTAATTCATATAAACACTTAGGGAAATCCTGAGACTACTGGACAAATCATATCTACTTTAAATTATTGATCTTTTTCAAATCAGTAATTTCTTGTCGGGGTTAGTAACTTTTTTGTGTATGTGCTGGTCCTGTGGCTTGAGCTCAGGGCCTAGGTGCT
>NW_012274832.1:0-1296 GCF_000151885.1 Dipodomys ordii
AAAACTCTTAAATACTTCTTAATGCCCTGGGTTCAATTCCTCAGAACCACATAAACACAAAAAGCCAGAAGTGGTGCTGTGGCACAAGTGGTAGAGTGCTAGCCTTGTGCAAAAGAAGCTTAGGGACAGTGTCCAGACCCTAAGTTCAAGCCCTAGGACTGGTGGGAAGGGAAGAGAAGGGAAGGGAAGGGAAAGGAAAAGGGAAGGGGAAGCAAAGGGAAAAGGGAAAGGGAAGGGGAAAGGGAAGGGAAAGGGAAAGGGAAAGGGAAGGGGAGGGGAAGGGAAAGAGAAGGGAAGGGGAAAGGAAAGGCGAAAGAGGAAGGGAAGGGAAGGGAAGATGCCAGAGATTTCTTGCACAACCAATGCTCCATAAGCACTTCCATTACTTAGTTCCTCTAGAGTCATTAGTGAATAAATCAGAAAAAAAATCCATGGGCCATTCAGAGCACATCTTATTACAAGCAGTCATACAAACACCTTGAAATGACACCTGGGGACTCAGATAGCAGCAATGCCCTAAAGAGGACAACACAGGGAAAATCAGAAACCTTCCAGAAATGTTGAAGGCCTTTTATAAAGCAAAATCTGGGCTGGGAAGGTGGCTCAGTGGTAGAGAGCTTGCCTTGCATGCATGAGGCCCTGGGTTCCATTCCTCAGCACCACATAAGCAAAAAGAAAAAAAAAAGCCAGAAGTGGTGCTGTGGCTTAAGTGGTAGAGTGCTAGCCTTGAGCTGAAGAGCTGAGGGACAGCGCCCAGGCCCAGAGTTCAGGCCCCACGACCAGACCTTAAAAAAATAAATAAATAATAAAGCAAAATCTATGTGGTTTCTGTAAATCTCCACTGCCTGACAATCCTCACATCTCCATAAAGCAGTACTGAGAGCAAGCACTGCCCTGTATTGACCTTCCTAACCTACCCAGTCTATTCTTCTCTACCCTCTGGAATGCCAGAAACAACTGAATCCAGCTATGGAAGACAGACCAAAGCAAGCCATGTCAGAGACCATGACTCAGTCTACTGTTTCTCTGACAATTCCTTTGTTTTCTTCAGCCTTTCCTTTCAAATATTATAATTGCCAATTCACTCACTGAGAACATTTCCTGACTATATACCAAGGTGTGGGTGAGTCACTCAAAATTTCTTAGAGCATACATTTTTCCACATAACTTTACATTTAAAGAATAACACTGAAGTATGGAATGAACACAGGTAGTTAGGGCATCCCTTAGTCTAGAGCACCAGGTCTCAGACTCTGCCACACATTAATAAAATTTATGGTGGGAAGGGTAGTTAAA
>NW_012274833.1:0-1253 GCF_000151885.1 Dipodomys ordii
TTCCAGCTTTTTCTGCTTATGTGGTGCTGAGGAATCGAACCCAGGGCCTCATGCATGCAAGGCAAGCACTCTACCACAGAGCCACCTTCCCAGCCCCACTTATAGCTTTTGTGTGTGTGTGTGTGTGTGTGTGTGTGTATGTCAGTCCTGGGGCTTGAACTCAAGGCCTATATGCTATACCTGAGCTTTTTCACTCAAAGTTAGTACTCTACTACTTGAGCCACAGTTCCACTTTTGGCTTTTTGGTAAGAATGACATAGACTTTCTTGCCTAGGCTGGCTTTGAACAGAGATCCTCAGACCTCAGCCTCCTGAGTAGCTAAGATTACAGGCGTGAGCCACCAGCACACTGCATTCTACTTTCAGCTTTTTGCTAACTGGACAAAAAAGAGTTTGAAGCCTAAGCTGGCTTCAAACAGGGATCCTCAGATCTCAGACTCCTGAGTAGCTAGGGTGATAAGCATGAGCCATCCTTCCTTAGCTTAACCTGGGTGTTGTTTTGTTTCTTTGGGGGGGGGGGTTGTTGTTTTGTTGTCACTCATGGGGCTTGAACTCAGGGGTTGTCCCTGAGCTCCTTTTGCTTAAGGCTAGTTATCTACTACTTTGAGCCACAGTGCAACTTCCAGTTTTCTGGTGGTTAATTACAGATAAGAGTCCTACAGACTTTCCTGCCCGGGCTGGCTTTGAATTGTGATCCCCAAATCTCGGCCTCCTGAGTAGCCAGAATTACAGGTGTGAGCCACGGGTACCGGGCTCTATAAATGTAATTTCTATTATCCTATTTCTTCAATTAACTTGGAAGACTTCTAAAGTTAGTCAAAGCCCAGGTTAATATGGGTGCTGGTGGCTCAGGGATAGCACCCAGTCCCTGAGTTCAAGCCCCATGACCAAAAAAAGAAAAAGAAATTATATTTACATAAACTTGGGTATTAAATATTAATACACTGGGAACTCAATCTATTTGAAGTACCTGTTCCTTTCTGTTCTTCCCATCACATACTTCCAATCAATGCCAGTTTCATAAGTACCAATTTCCTCATTCCAGGACATCTTTCAAACATTAAATTGGAGGCACCATGCACTATACACTGGTGAGCAATGAGGTTATGGATACAGGAGACTGTAGAGTCCCTTACAGCTGAGCAGCCTGGGAGCTCCCTCACCCATTCTGGTCTCCCTCACACTCTTTAGGAATCAAGTAGTTGGTGAAGTTCTTCCAAAACTGGTTGTTGGGATTTTCTTTTTTTTTTTTTT
>NW_012274834.1:0-2834 GCF_000151885.1 Dipodomys ordii
CTTAGGCACTTCAGTGCATAGTGACTGGAAATCCACTCTATGGTCACAGCCTAGTTTGGCTCTGGTATGGTAATAACCTGAGTGTATTATCAATGAAGGTAATACTCTTAGCCTTAAAATCTAGCAACCTTCTACATCACAGTGGTGCCTTAAGGCTGTTCTAAGATAAAGGTTCCACAAGCCAAAGGAAAATTGGGCAGTTTTTAAACTCCAGCCACAAAGATGCTCAAGGAATTGTAAAAAAAAAAAAAAAGGGGGGGGTAGTAAAGAAAGCCTTGGGAAGGGAATTAGGAAAATTTAAAAAGTAAGGATTGTCTTTAAGACAAACCTCAAAAAGTTTAAGTACATAGCAGATGGTATGAGTATGTCTTAAAATTGGAGCTTACAAGTAAAGCTGGTATAAAATAAAAACTACACAACACGAGTTAGGACTCGTGAAAGAAAAAAAATGTAAGTGGCTCTGGTACTGTTACTTTTGTTACAATCGGACCTTGTATACTCAACAGACTGGTGTCTTTTGTAAAAGAAAAAGATCAGCGCAGTCTGTCTATTAGTTCTGAGATCCAAATACCAAGCATTGAAAACAACTGACACCCCACAAGATAATATAGAGACTCAGGAGGACCCCCACAGGGCACACCGCAGTCACCCCTAGAGAAGGACTGCAATTCCATACACTTCTTCCCTAATGATTCCCAAAAAGCTAGAAAACATCCAATGACGGGAGTATTATGGAGCTTACCCTGGATAGCACTACATACAGAGGCCGTACAGGCTGGCTCAACAAGGCATGTACCCAGTGGTAAGGTGGCCCTCCAGATAGCCTAAGACAGGATGTTTTCTCATAACCTATCTTTGGAGAATTTGTTGATAAAACAGGTGAATGTCTTACCACAACCCAGGGGAAACCTTCCCCCGAGGATGGTGCCTTTTCTCTTACAGATGCAGCTAGAACTCCAGACTTGGACCTTCCTGTTTGAAATTATTAAATAACAGATTAATCTCTGGTCTTCTAAGCCCAGACAGGTTCATCACCATCACCTCGATATGGCGGACTAAGGCATTGAGATCGAGGATTTACCCCAGGCTTTTAATTAGTGCTTTCCTGTGAACTTGTTCCAGTGGGAAACAGCCCCCCTTTTCTTTTTCTTATTTAGAAAATCTTTCTTCTTATTCATAACTTCTGACCATTCAACGGGCAAGACCTATTGCCATAAGGGATAGGTTAACCGCTCCTCCTATAGGCCCCTCCGCTTGGGGGAGGATGCACCTATGGGAGGAAGAAGAAATGCTCTAATCAAGGGTGCAGGTAAGACTGCAGGAGGATGGATCCGCGAGATCCCAAAACCCAAGACCCCTGAGTGGCAAGCTCTGCTGCATGACGGTTGGCATGCATACCCACAAGCCGTCTCCTCAAAAAACATGCCAAGGCCTGTAAAACTCCCCTCCCCGAGTGAGGACGCTTGCTCGGGAGCGAAGAAAAGCCCTGGGCTCTTAGAGGAACAGAGCCTCTGTCACCCCCTTAAAAAGAGCAGCCAACAATTGATGGTCAATTTTCTAAATAATAAACGGGGAATTGTTGGGAGCCAAGAAAGTGTATGGAAAGATAAGATTCCTCCAGCCCTAAGCAAACAACATTTGGCTAACCATAAATATTTCTCTTATCTCTAGCCCTAAGCAAACGGCGCCTGGCTAGCCATAAATATTTCTTAGAAAGACTAGCACAACCGCCAAAGGAAAAGCATGATCCATCCCTGACCCCGGGACTTCTCATCCTTGCTTCTGCAAAATTTTTTCATTCTTTCCCTTCCCCTGTCCCTTCGGGTATATAAACCATGCCTAACTTTAATAAAGCAGACCTGATGCGACTCAGACTGACTTTGTCTTTCTTTATGCGCTTGGTCTCGTTTCTCTCTCGCCCTCATTGGTTTTTAGGAGGTGCCTCCTCGAGCCTAACGAATAACTGAAACTGCTGGACGGGTCAATTGGCGCCCAACGTGGGGCTCGAGGCACGGTGACCTACTGGACGGTGCTGGAGACGGGGATCTCCAATCATTTAAGGGTAGAGACGCCCACATCGCATCACTCGTGCACCGTGGGAAGTCTTAAGTTTGCCGTCCCATCACCATGGCAAAACATTTTCTAAAGAGGCATTATTTATAAAGGAAATGAAGGAAGCTCTTAGGGAGAGAGGAATAAGAGCAAAAAGAAAGGATCTTGTAAAAAAATTTTGTTTTGTTGGGGAAAAATGTCCTTGGCTAATTTTGAGCGGTCCGGACATTCATCCCCTTACCTGGAATAAAGTAGGGAAAAATATTAATGGTTTAGTGGCTACAGAAGAAGAAATTCCCGAGGCCTTTTTTAGTTTTTGTGGGATTATCAGGGACATTTTAAAAGAGGCAGAAAAGGGAAGAGATGGTGCCCGATTATTGATTTTAACGGAGGACACCTGCTGCCTCATGAATGGAATAAGATTGTACAATCGGTCCTGACCAGAGGTCAATATTTAACCTGGAACGCTGAATTTATAGATAAGGCAGAGGCTCAGGCTATCATAAACAAAAAACATGTTCAGATGGCCACTCCCATCTGAAGTTGCTTTTTCTGTTTGCAGTCCTACAACTGCTGCGCAGCGCCTTTCTGGTTTCCTGTTTCTGTTTAGCGTTAATTGTCTCTGTTGTCTGTCTTGTTGTCCTTAAAGGGAAGGGGCAGCAACTAACAATCCCTGAAATCTGACTTTGGATCACTGGAAAAAAGTTACAGCTCGAGCCCAGATTGTCAGGTTTTAGGAACTTGCTTGTTTGTCAATTATGAAATTGCCACTGACCACCTGC
>NW_012274835.1:0-2164 GCF_000151885.1 Dipodomys ordii
TAAACTCTGGGCCTGTGCATGGTCCCTGAGCATGTTTGCTCCAAGTTAATGTTATACCGCTAACGTCACAGCTCTACATCTGACTTTTTGGTGGTTAATTGCAGGTAAATGTCTCATGGACTTTCCTTCCTGGGCTGGCTTTGAGCAGTGATCCTCAGATTTCTGTCTTCTAAATAGCTAGGATTACAGGTATGAGTCACTGGCACCAAAAAATGGCTAAATTTCAGAGAAAAATAATATTTTTCTTGTGTCATTATCTCATTCTCAAAGTTAAAGATAAGTTTTTCACCCATGTACCCCAAAATATCCTCAGCACTGTTTACTTACAGTTTCTGCCTTGCCCATAGTTGGAGAGGAGAGGATAGGAGGAAACCATCTGCTGAAACAAAGCTTCAAATAATTAAACAAACTGGCTAACTTAATCTAAATCCTTGAGTTCTGAGCTCCAGGCACCCTGGAGAATCAGGCAGTATGTTCTTTTTAGAGAAATAGATTGTTTGAGAGAACTCAGAAAGACCAAAGAAATCTTCCTGAATTAGTAGCTGATGGCTATATAGTCAAAACCCTCAAGTGTGGGAGAGCATAGTTTAATCAGGATTCTCTCAAGCTTGTCTTAAAGGGGAAATGATGGCTGCTTTATTAAGATCACACATGAGGTGTGCCAGCATGATAAATGAAAACATTAATAGGAGGATTATCGAGAAGGTCTACAGTAAATACTCAGACGTGTGGAAACACTCCCCACCTCTCAACTATCAACAAACTCCCAGACACCCACACATGTTTATGTGTACCAAAGCAGATGAAGAAACATATAAACATACACATAATGCCTTTGATTTAATGGAAGAGAGAATAGCACAGTGAAGAAACATAATCGCATAGCGCCTACAAGGATTTCTTTTAAGCCACACAGGAAAGTAACTACATTCTGGTCCTGTAATGACAAATGAAACATAAATTAATGATTAAAATATGATTGTGTCTCATGAAACTATGTACTATTATTTTAGGAAGAGGGATTTGATGACAGCATAAATGGTAGAAAGGGTGAAGTGAAAGGGCAAAGTGAATCTAGCTGTCTCACTGTTTCTATTGCAGAAAAACACAACTTCACTCTTAACATTATCAAAGAATGATGATTTTTTTTATTCCTGTAGAAAAAAACCCAATATATAATTTCTGTAGTGAATCTACTAAGCTCTGTGACTGACATTAATATACAGTTAACTTATCCTGTACTATCATGATAACGGAACAGTAATTTATTAACAGACTTAAATGTATTAGAAGATTTGGTAAAATATGAAAGCTGTTTGTTTGGAACCAACTCTTGAGAAATAAGGTAACTCCATCAATGTTAGATTTTCATCACAGGTTTATGACATATCATAGAACATAAGTGCTTTTATGAGTTGTAAAAATTGCTTCAATATTTGACATTCTGCGCTTCAAGGAATTCTGATTGGCAGCTGATTAGACTTTTGCTCTACTCATTACCTTCCTTAGTGAAATTAGTAGGCTAGAAAATTGCATTGTAATTCATCAAGGGAAAACTAACAGTGCTAGAGATCTTAAAGCTACGATTGTATATTTACTTAGTATACAATATGAATTTCTTTAAAGAGATTTCTAATAAAAAAAATGTGCCAGAGAGTATGTGTTATCTATTCATCTGAAATTATGACAATCCATTTATGCACATTTGGTCTCTGTAAATGGAGAAGTTTTATGCCTTCAATTCCCTTGTAGTGGCATTAAAACAAATTGTGGCCAGAATGTGATCTCTCTGTTATTACTATCTTCTGCATTTTCTACTTAAGCCGTCTTGAGCGCCAGTACTTTTAAAAGAATTCTTCTACTGTAACCAGTACTAACAATATTTTCAAGTAAATAATTTACTGTCAAAGTTCTGTTCTGCAAATATAAGTGTTATATAGTGGAAATATTATAGAAATATAAAATGTGGAATTGTAGTGGTTAAACAATTATGCTACATGAGGGTCAAATATCTATCTAGATCTATCTCCATGGAATAAAAATGAATTTTAAAAGATTTCTTTTTTTAATTTAATTTTATTTTATTTGTGAACATACTGTACAGAGGGGTTACAATTACATGGGCAGGATAATGCGTACATTTCTTACCAAGCATTGCATCCTC
>NW_012274836.1:0-2549 GCF_000151885.1 Dipodomys ordii
TGGCGCTGTGGCTCAAGTGGTAGAGCGCTAGCCTTGAGCTGAAGAGCTGAGGGACAGCGCCCAGGCCCAGAGTTCAGGCCCCACAACCGGACCCAAAAAAACCCCAAAAAACATGATCCTCAGATCTCAGCCTCCTGAGAAGCTAGGACTAGAGGAGTGAACTACCAGAGCCCCACTTCCTCTATGTTTGAATAAGGACTGGAATTAAGAATCTGTTCTGAAGACCCTGGTGAATTTTCTCATTTTCCCAGCCATTCAGAAGCCAAGGGAAGAACCCTGGAGCATCCTTTCCGGTCTCAGCTGCTCTGAAATCTAGGTCTCTCAGATTTTCACCTTGTCCCAGACCTCACTTACTTTCATCGCCCAGATTATAAATATGTTCCTTTCCTGAAGCTCTTCCTTCTTACAGGAAGATCCACAGAAAGTTCCTTTAGTCTCTCCCATTTCCCTGTCCTCAGCTTCTTCTCTCAGCCAGTAACTCCATCCCTCACAGCCCAGGGCAATGTAAGCCTGCCAACAGCTCTGGTTGGAGGCCATTGTTTCAAACTCTTCCAAGTATTCCAGTACCTAAAGCCTTTGCAGACATGAAACCTGCAAGACACATTTTCACAGTTGCTGAAGCCAAACTTGGAGCATGGATTACGAGAATTTATGTGTTATTGTTAGAGCCTGTCTGCTTTTAACTCCACACAAGTAGATGTCCTTTGTCATTCTATTAATAATTTTCCAGGTAGCCTTTGTAACTTCACAGCACCCAGCTGCCTTTTACTTGTTTTATTTAGTACCAGCTTTGTCCTTCAGTTCATGGTAGAGAGAGCAAATCTCTTCCAAAAAAGACAGTGACAGAAATTGAGAGGATCATATGAGAAAAATAAAAGTTAAATTTAAGAGGAATGAGGAGAAGAGTACAGCTTTCAGTAGTAAAAAAAAAAAGGAAGAAGAGCATTGTAAAGTCCTTCCTGAAGCAGTTGTGGTAGCATGTGCTGCAGAGACCATTTATGTTTAGGAGAAGATGATCAAATCAAGACTCAGATGCAGTTTATACACTAAATGGTAATGAAGAAGCCTCTGACTGGACAATGGCTTATTTGTGGGCTCTGTGACTTGGAACAACTGTGTTATCTCCTTGCACCCACAGCAGATGCTTCCATTTGTGATGTTAAATTCCATGTGACTACTCTGCTGTTTGGCCTCAAAATGTGACATCCTGCACTATACAATGCAATGTGTCACCACATGCTGATCTCCATGTTGTGCAGCCTGCTAACTTAACTCTAATTCCACTTCCTATTGTCAGCTGTGCTTGATTCCTCATGCCGAAGATGTCCTCTCCAAACTCTGAGTTCAAACATCAGGCCAAGCACACAAAAAAATCACTTACAACCTAAAATATATTGGTCATGAAAGATAATGCAGGGTGAAGGAGAACAGTGAACTTGAAGTAGAGTTCAGCCATTGGTTAAAGATATTAGATACACAGAGAGAGAGAGTGGGGGGAGGGAGAGAGAGCAGCTTCCAGTTATTAAGATAGAAGACACAAATGTCCTCCAAAAGTTTAGTAAATGTTATATTAAACAGAAATGCATGACACTTACAAAGCTACATATGGAGCCACATGCATTCCTAAGTATAAAGAGGAAATACCTTTTATGATCTGTCCTAGAGAGAGGCAATAAATCAGCATTCAGAAGAGAAGGAAATGAGTCATTTGTATGGAGTGAACAGGGCACCAATACAAACAGCAAAAGACACTCTATACATCTCAAATAAAAATAGTTTATTTCACATACAATACTTTTCAAGAGTTTTATCTCTCATAAAACTTTTTGAACTCTATATATTTCTCAATCTGGATAATAATGATTATTATTAACTATTTAATGTGGTTCAGGGAATTAACCTGAATGCTCTAGAATCCTGTGTCACAAAATTCACAGATGCAAAATGCAGGAAAATATAAAATTGACCTCCCTTACCAATGTTTATCTCTCAGTGACTGGCTTACATTAACATAAACAGTAAAGCAAATACTAGCAAGTCTTGGACAATATGGGAATTAAAAACATTTATTTTTCTCACAGGACAACATATTCTGTTCTCACATCACCAGGGAGAAACTCATAATCTACAAGAAAATTGGATATCTATGGTCTTCAGGTCTGTACTTTGTCACTGAAATCTGCCAGATTGCAGTTATCCCCAGACCCACCAAGATCCTGCTAATTTGCATGTGCCCAGAGCTCAGCCCACTGAACTGAGAACATCATAATAGGCTGCTCACACCCTGTGCAGGAGAATGTTCCACTCAGCACACAGCATGGACATGAGGGCTCCTGCTCAGATCCTGGGGCTCAACAGTTTTGGCTCCAAGGTAAAGAAGGACAATGCTGGAGATTATTCATCTCATGGTTTTTTGTTGTTGTCGTTGTTTTTTTGTGTGTGTTTTTTATTGGGAAAATACCATACAGAGGGGTTACAATTACATGGGCAAGGTAATGAGTACATTTCTTATCAAGCATTGTTGCCTCCTCCTTTGTTTCCCCTTCCCA
>NW_012274837.1:0-2510 GCF_000151885.1 Dipodomys ordii
ATGAACACAAGCAAACAACAGCATGAGAGAGAAAAATTATACTCACTAATGTTCATTAATGCAAAAATTCAAAACAAACTATTATTAAACTCATTGCATCAAGATATTTAGAAGAGAATACTTAATGGCCACAGTTATTCATCAGGTATTGCATGGTCCTTTAGCATTAAAATCCATAACTATTATTCACCGAATAAGCAAATGAACTAATAAGAGCAAATGAGTACCTCAAAATGTACTATATAAGCATTTTATGTAAACCAATGTGAAATCTTTAAAAGTTATATATGTAATCTATAAAATAGTGTTGCTGAAAACTCATAATTAAATTGATTTGCCCTTCATTTTCAAATGACAATTTATAGAAGAATCCTTTATACAACATCTCAGAATGGCACAGCAAATTCCTATTTTGTAAATACCAATGAATTAGGTATTTCACTCACAGACCAGGCCAAAGTAACTGTTTCTTCTAGCTTCTGCAACCTAGCAATGATGAACAGAGTAAAAACTTCAGAAGTTCTTAAATATTATAAAAGGAGGAAAGCAATCCAACTACAGAGGGCTGATTTGCCAATTAAATTATACTTCAGTGACTCAAAGATGTTTTGACTACAGTCGAAATAAAGAAACATTTATTTATGCCAATCTTGTAGAAATCAAGACAGTATGTCAATAACTTTTTAGAATAAGTAACAGAAAACAAGGGTAAAATAATGTCCTGGTGCAAATAGCAAAATTGACATAAGATATGCAAAACTGCCACAAGGATAGCTCAATACACGTCTGATTTTGAATATAAAAAATGTGTTTATCTGTGTGGAAAACAATATATTTAAAATAGCATTTCCCTTCCAAATTTTCTCAAGATAAATACAATATCAGGAAAACAAAGAATACTGCTAAGATTCACTTATATTTGACAGTTGTATGTCTCATAATAGCTTCTAAACTTTACAAAGGTATTTTATTTTAAGCATTACTGTCCAAGAAATTTTTCATCACTACTATTGTTTCACTAAAAATGAAAAAAAGCTTTTATCTTCTATAATCTACAAAAGGATAATACATTTTTCTGATTTGTAGCATTTGAATAATCCAAAAATCTGACTTTCCTAAATTGAATTGTTTTTTTAAATATATTGCTTGGGAAAATTAGAAAATAAGGCCTATTTTGGTATCATTTGTACAATCCAGGCATTCCATAAGCCTAATTCATATTTTAATGTTGTTAGATTATTGCTAGTACTTCCAGATTTATGTTTATAACAAGTTTCTATTATTAATTTAATAAGGTTATCTTAAGCAATATCACCTTTCATTTAGTACCAAAAGAATATTAACTTCTCAAGAATTAAATATCTATTGTATATTGGGTAAGTAATAGTAATATATTGGGTAAAAAACAATTCTTGTTTCAATACAGTATATTTACCTTCAAACCTTTTGCAAAAGTTATGAAGGCAATAACCTGTTAAATACAAATACCATAACATTATCTAATTTTTGGTTAAACAAATTTGATATAGGAATTGATAGTCCTGATTAGAATCTGGACGCTTCAGCATTATAGCTGTTTTTCTTTGCTTTCTTAGAAAGTTATTTAATGTTGAGCAATAATATCATCATCTGTAAAATATGTAGTAATAATTCTGCTACAGATTTTGTATGCATAGAAACTAAGGCCTGGCTTACAGTCTAGCACCTAACAGTTATATATCATTTCCCTGTAAATAATTTCTAAATTTGTGTGCAATTACATCATTATGTGTTATTTCAGGCTCATGAAGACACATTACACTTTTTTTGTTACCAATGGGGAATTACAATACTATCCTTTCAATAATTTATCATCCAACTGAGAAATGGTTTGTCCTGCATTTACATGTGGCTGTGTATTTAATTGTCCCATTTCAAAGACTCTATGTTATGTATAGAACTGCATATAACTTATGGCACTTCTATCTCTGAATCTCCAGTCCCTACTGGCCACTCTGATTCTCCATCTGCTTGAGAAAATGATAGGAAACTGAACTACACAGAGCAAAGTTGATTGGGATGTTATCAACAGTGTTTGAATAAATGAGACAGATTACAAGATATGACAAAAGGTTGTCACCATTACCTAGGAAGAATATTTTAAGGAGTCATTTAAAAATATCAGTAACATTTTAAGCATTAACACATAGGTAAAATATGTTATATTTACAGAAAGAATTTCTTAGAAAAAAACATTCATAAGATAAACTCTCAGAGATCAAATGATTATATTTTAAAAGTGGCCAAACAGATATTAGTGGACCTTGACAGAACTGTTTCCACTTAACTCTATTGGAGAGAAGCTGTTGCCAATAAGAAGTTCTATAAAAATCATCTACATTTATACAGCAGACACTACTTATGTCATTTCCAGTTATTAGCATTCCTGAGCTTAGCAAAATCATCACCTTGAACTTTCTTTTTCATCTGTTACTCTTGTTTCTCTGACAATTGAAGAGCTTGACAATCTC
>NW_012274838.1:0-2353 GCF_000151885.1 Dipodomys ordii
TATGTATGTATATATATGTGTGTATATACATACACATACACATATATAATTCCAATGTTCAGAATGTGTTCACTTAAATTTATAGAGGATACAGCATAAAAGGCATGCATTTATCTGCTTAGGATTGCAGTCTTTGGGTAAGCAAATAAATCTAATGCTATAAAAGCCTCCTAGAGCTAGGCGCCAGTGGCTCACGCCTACAATCCTAGTTACTCAGTAGGTTCAAAGCCAGCTGGGGTAGGAAAACCTGTGAGACTCTTAACCACCAAAAAAATCAGAAGTGGTGCTGTGACTCAAAGTAGTAGAGCACTAGCCTTGAGCAAAAGAGCTCAGAGATAGCACCTAGGCCCTGAGTTCAAGCCCCATGACTGACCAAAACAAAAGCCCCCTTAGCCTACAATCACCACCACAAAGACCTGTAACCCAGGTGGGCCCACTCAGAATGTTTCATTCTCTCACTCATGTGTCCAGGAACTAACACACAAACCAAACTAGGATAATCAGGCTTTTCCCTGGGCCTTTTCTGGAAATTCAAGGCTCTAAAAATGAGATAAAAAATTGCAGAAGGAACTTCTTGCTGCCATGTAGGCAGTCAGGGTGAGAATGACACCAGAGACAAGTCCTAAAGACCCAGCGACATGACCAGAGTCGCTTAATCCAAACCTATCTGAAACTGCTTCAACCACTGGCCTCCACAGATTATGAAAACCAACTGGTGTCTTCTCCTTCAGTTGGATCAGTTAAATTTCTGCCACTAGCAACTAAAAAGGCCTGAATAAGATCAATAGAGAATTCACCTACAATCTATAACCCTCATCTGAAGATGATCCTTCCAGATTTAGTTAGGTTTAACCACTGTTTTTTTTGTTTTCATTACTGTATGTGCCAGTAAACACACACACAAAAAGATACAACGTCCTTAGTTTTTTTTTTTTTTACATCCTTAAGCAGGAGATAAAGTGATCGCATTCAAGCGTAAGTCATTATTGGTCCTTATGTAGCAAAGTGGAAAAAGAACATAGCTAATATATGGATTAACTATGGTAGTGACAAAGACTAATGCTTTTCTCATTCTGAAGGTCAGGGATTGAATCAAAACCAGAAATGCTTGCCATTCCAGCTTATTTATAGCTTTTTCAATGTATTGTCCCAAAAGTCGTTTAAAAAAAAAAGGAAAAGGAAATACTAGTACACACATGCAAAAGACATCCTACATCTTGGAGAAAATAGTTTAGAATTGCTGCTGGGGGAAGGGACACGATCACTAAGAAAGCAATGGTGGAGTTAGATCGGGGACTATCTAAAAAGAATAAAAAATTGGCCCTCATGGCCTCAGATGGCCAGACTAATGCATGGAAGATACAAGGGGGAAAGCAAGAAAGAAGAGTTTTGAAATTATGAACCGAAACAAAACCCTTTTCACTATTTGGGGTTATGGAAGAGGAGAAATACAAGAAGAGGAAATGCCTCACCTAAAACAAACAAGAGCTAAAAGAAGGAAGCGGGGAATAATAGCACTGTGCATCCAGTAGCAAGCAGATACAGGAATCCAGGAGTTCAGTAAATATCCAAAGAAGAAGAAATGCGATACAATGTGTTGCTTTGCGAGTGACCAACCTTCTCAGTCCCCAGACCACGAGAGGAGCCTTCCAGATCCTCATGGACACGATCCAGCAGCCAGAGCAGGAATTCCAGGGCGTCATGTTGGGAGTTACCTTGGAACTGAGAGCCATACTTGGAAACAGCATTCTGTAAGGGAAGAAATGAACCCTGGGGTCACCTTGGCATGGAGACTCCCTAATGAATGTCCATATGCACTACACTACCCAGGGTCATCCATCATTCAGCAGCAGCCTGGGATGACACCCAGCTAGAAATGCTCTTTTTGACTGACTCTTGCCCCCCATCTGCTATAAAGTTCCTCTGAATAGAAGGCCCCTTTTTCAGAAATCAGTATTAGATTCTAGCCCTTGAAAGGCAAGGGATTATCTCTGTGGAATTTATTTGTATTGGGGGGTGGGCGGGGAGGGCTGGAAGCATGCACTAGTAGTATGACTTGAATTCAGAGCCTGTGCACTGTCCTTGAGTATTTCCTGCTCAAGGCTAGCACTCTACCACTTGAAACACAGCTCAACTTCCAGCTTTTTGGTGGTTAATTGGAGATAAGAGTTCCATGGACTTTCCTGCAGTCTGACTTCGAACCATGATCCTCAGATTTCAGCTTTCTTTTTTTTTTTTTGGTCAGTCGTGGGGCCTGAACTCTGGGTCTGGGCGCTGTCCCTCAGCTCTTCAGCTCAAGGCTAGCGCTCTACCACTTGAGCTACAGCGCCACTTCCGGTTTTCTGGTGGTTTA
>NW_012274839.1:0-2313 GCF_000151885.1 Dipodomys ordii
CTGGTGTGAGTGAGTGGACGTGGAGGACAGGCAGGCCTGGTGTGAGTGGACGTGGAGGACAGGCAGGCCTGGTGTGAGTGAGTGGACGTGGAGGAGGACAGGCAGGCCTGGTGTGAGTGAGTGGACGTGGAGAACAGGCAGGCCTGGTGTGAGTGACACTGGTTGGGTTGTGGGTGGCCTTGCCCCAGTGTTGGCCCCTGGGGTGGGGCATCTGTAGGAGGAGGGGGAAGGCTCAGCTCCCTCAGTCTCCCAGGTCCGGGTCTCAGGCCTGGGCTCTGGGTGGCAGGCTGTGTCCAGCACCGCCTCTGCATGCCGGCTGCTCACCTGGTGTTTGGGGTGGGGATGTCTCACAGAGTTGGAAGACACGCCGCTGACCGTGAAGAGTGACATGAGTGCCATAGTGCGAGTCATGCAGTTGCCTGACTCAGGACTGGAGATTCGTGATCGCATGTGGCTCAAGATCACCATCGCTAATGCCGTGATTGGTGAGCTCATGCCTGTGGGGTCTGGCTCACCGCCCGGTGGCCCGGGCCCGCCAGGCTGACACGGTGGGGGTGTGGCCAGGGGCAGACGTGGTGGACTGGCTGTACACACACGTGGAGGGCTTCAAGGAGCGGCGGGAGGCCAGGAAGTACGCCAGCAGCATGCTGAAGCATGGCTTCCTGCGGCACACGGTCAACAAGATCACCTTCTCCGAGCAGTGCTACTATGTCTTCGGGGACCTGTGCAGCAGTGAGTGAGGGCGGAGGGCGGGGGCGCCCAGGGGCCCATCCGGCCGCCCTCACCCAACCTCTGCTCCCTCCCCCAGATCTGGCAGCCCTGAACCTCAACAGTGGCTCCAGTGGAGCCTCAGATCAGGACACCCTGGCCCCGTTGCCCCACCCGTCTGCGCCCTGGCCCCTAGGTCAGGGCTACCCCTACCAGTACCCAGGGCCCCCGCCCTGCTTCCCACCCGCCTACCAGGACCCTGGCTTCAGCTATGGCAGCGGCAGCGCCGGAAGTCAGCAGAGTGAAGGTGAGCATCTCACCAGCTCTGCTCAGCCCCCGCTCCCGGCTCTGCTGCCTTGCTGTCGCCCCCTGTGCTCTCGCTGTGTGCTTGGGCCCTGTGCTTGGGCCCTGCGTGGCTCCCTCCAGAGGGCAGAGGTTGAGGCAGGCAGGAGTGGATTGGTGGGGAGAGCCTCAGCGGAAAGGGAGGCTGGGCGGGGCAGGCGCACAGGATGAGGAGGTGGGTACAGGAGTGGGTGGGAGGGAGGCTGAGGTGTCCAGCAGGCCGCTTTCCAGCCCAGCCGCACTCCCCAGGGCCTGGGCCCGGCTGGGAGCCAGGTGAGGAAGGTAGACGGGGCTCAGGGTCCCTGGAGAGCCGGGACGAGGGGAGCCTCCGGGTGGGACATGTCGGAGCAGAGGCCCGAGCCCAAGTGGGGTACAGTGGGTGCAGTGGTGCAGTGGGTGCAGAGATGCCAGTGGGTGCAGTGATGCCAGTGGGTGCAGAGATGCCAGTGGGTGCAGAGGTGCCAGTGGGTGCAGAGATGCCAGTGGGTGCAGTGGGTGCAGTGGGTGCAGAGGTGCCAGTGGGTGCAGTGGGCGCAGTGGGTGCAGAGGTGCCAGTGGGTGCAGTGGGTGCAGAGATGCCAGTGGGTGCAGTGATGCTAGTGGGTGCAGTGGGTGCAGAGATGCCAGTGGGTGCAGTGGGTGCAGAGATGCCAGTGGGTGCAGTGGGTGCAGAGATGCCAGTGGGTGCAGAGGTGCCAGTGGGTGCGGTGGGTGCAGTGGGTGCAGAGGTGCCAGCGGGTGCAGAGATGCCAGTGGGTGCAGAGATGCCAGTGGGTGCAGAGGTGCCAGTGGGTGCAGAGATGCCAGTGGGTGCAGAGATGGCAGTGGGTGCAGTGGGTGCAGAGATGGCAGTGGGTGCAGTGGGTGCAGAGATTGCAGTGGGTGCAGAGATGCCAGTGGGTGCAGTGGGTGCAGAGATGCCAGTGGGTGCAGTGGTGCAGTGGGTGCAGAGATGCCAGTGGGTGCAGTGGGTGCAGAGGTGCCAGTGGGTGCAGAAGTGCCAGTGGGTGCAGTGGGTGCAGAGGTGCCAGTGGGTGCAGAGATGCCAGTGGGTGCAGAGGTGCCAGTGGGTGCAGAGATGCCAGTGGGTGCAGTGGTGCAGTGGGTGCAGAGATGCCAGTGGGTGCAGTGGGTGCAGTGGGTGCAGAGATGCCAGTGGGTGCAGAGATGCCAGTGGGTGCAGAGATGCCAGTGGGTGCAGTGGGTGCAGAGGTGCCAGTGGGTGCAGAGATGCCAGTGGGTGCAGTGGGTGCAGAGGTGCCA
>NW_012274840.1:0-2010 GCF_000151885.1 Dipodomys ordii
GTGGTAGAGTGCTAGCCTTGAGCTGAAGAGCTGAGGGACAGCACCCAGGCCCAGAGTTCAGGCCCCACGACCGGACACACACACACACACAAAACAACTCTTTTTTTTTTTGGTACTGGGGCTTGAACTCTGGGCCGGGGTGCTACTCTGTGCTTCTTTTGCTCAAGGTAAGCACTCTACCACTTGAGCCACAGTGCCACTTCTGGCTTTTTTGAATAGTTTTATTGGACATAAAGAGTCTCATGGACTTTCCCACCTGGGCTGGCTTTGAACTACAATCCTCAGATCTCAGTCTCTTGAGTAACTAGGATTTCAAGTACCTCTCTAATAAAAACTTTAAAAAATTACGATATAATTGGAAGTGGCCCTGTGGCTCAAGAGGTAGAGTGTTAGCCTTGAGCAAAAGAAGCTAAGGGACAGTGCCCAAGACCAGAGCTCAAGCCCCAAGGCGCGCGCGCACACACACACACACACTCACACTCACACTTGCACACACACATACACACACAGATTGGGATGCAGCTTAGTCATAGAGTGACTTGTTCCCTAGCACCAAGAAAAAACAGTATTGTAGAAGATGTAGAGAAACTAGGACCCATACACCATTGTTTGAAACATAAAACTGGTACAGCCACTGAAAAACTTGTTCTAGGGCTTTATCAGGACCTTCTGCTCTGACTCAGCTTCCTTGATCATAACTGGAACTTTACCACTTGAACCACACCTCCAGTCTAACATTCTGCTGGTTAATTGGAGATGGAGTCTCATAGACTCTGCCTGAACTGACTTTGAACTAAAGTCCTGAAGATATCAGCCTGAACAGCTAGGATTGTGTGAGCCACCAATGCTCAACCTAAAAACTTTTTTTTATTAGTCATGGGACTTGAACTAGGATCTGGGCACTGTCCCAGAGCTCTTTTTACTCAAGGCTAACTCTACCACTTTGAGCCACAGTGCCACTTTCAGTTTTCTGGTGGTTAACTGGAAATAAGAATCTCACAGATTTTCCTGCCTGGGTTGGCTTTGAACTGCAATTCTCAGATCTCAGCCTCCTCTGACATTTTTTTAAAATTTACTTTGTTATTACTATATAGGTGATATACAGAGGGGTTACATTTACATGAATCAGGTAATGAGTATATTTTCTTTCATACAGTTTCCTCTGTTCCCTCATTCTCTTCCAGTCCCTCTCTCCCATCTCCACCCCTGAGTTGTATAGTTCACTTTCGTCAATGAGCTCAATGAGCTCTACTACTGTTGTTGTTGTTGTTGTTTGCCAGTCCTGGGGCTTGAACTCAGGGCCTGGGCACTGTCCCTTGAGCTTCTTTTGTCCAAAGCCACAGCACCACTTCTGGCCTTTTCTGTTTATGTGGTACTGAGGAATCAAAGCCAGGGATTCATGCATGCTAGGCAAGCACTCTACCACTAAGCCACATTCCCAGACCCTGAACTTCTTTTGCTCAAAGCTAGTACTCTATCACTTGAGCCACAGAGCCTCTTCCAGCATTTCAGTCTATATAGTACTGAGGAATCAAACCCAAGGCTTCATGCATGCTAGGCAAGCACTCTACCACCAAGCCACATTCCCAGACCACCACTACTTGTACTTTTTCACCCTTTTTCCTTCAAGTTGTGTGGCACCCAAATTTTTATGTGTTGAAAAGTAAGGTATTAAGAGGATAGAAACTTAACTAACAGGCAATTAGGCTTAGAGAGATCATCATGGTAGAGCCCCAATAATTGTTATGGTAGCTGTTATAAGAAAAAGGAGTGAGATGAGTAGAAACACACACATGTTCTCTATCTCTCGCCATGCACCGCCATAAAGCTTTGTCAACAAGAATGTCATCACCATATTCAAACCTTGAACCTTGGACTAGAAGTGTAAGCCAAAATAAACCTCTTTTTGTAAATAGTCACCCAGCATCAGGTATTTTGTTATAGAAACTTAAAATGGACATAGCCAATACAAAGAGTGTTAAAGAGGTATTTGTTTTTTAATTTTTTTTT
>NW_012274841.1:0-3055 GCF_000151885.1 Dipodomys ordii
GGGGGGGTGTCCGGTCGTGGGGGCCTGAACTCTGGGCCTGGGCACTGTCCCTCAGCTCTTCAGCTCAAGGCTAGCGCTCTACCACTTGAGCCACAGCGCCATTTCTGGCTTTTTTCTTTTTTTTTTTGCTTATGTGGTGCTGAGGAATCGAACCCAGGGCCTCATGCATGCAAGGCAAGAGCTCTACCTCTGAGCCACCTTCCCAGCCCATTGGCTCTAAAATTCTTGTTAGCTGTTTCCTCCCATGAGAACACAGCACCTAACTGCTAAAAGACAAAAGAGATGGGTTTCACAGAAGTTAAGAGAGAACCATGATTTGGCCTATCTAGGGTTTAGAAATGTGATACTGAGGAAGTAGAGCTGTGGCTCAAAGTGGTAGCACAGTAGCCTTGAACAAAAAAGCTCAGGAGCTGGGAATGTGGCTTAATGGTAAAGAGTGCTTGCCTAGCATGCATGAAGCCCTGCGTTTGATTCCTCAATACCTCTAAACAGAAAATGCAGGAAGTGGCACTGTGGCCCAAGTGGTGGAGTGCTAGACTTGAGCAGAAGAAGCTCAGGGACAAAACTAGGCCCTGAAGGATCAAGCCCCAAGACTTGGAAAAAACAAACACAAAAAATAAAAACAAAAACAAAAACAAAACTCAGAGACAGCACCCAAACCCTGGGTTTAAGCCCCAAGACCAACAGAAGGAGGAGAAGGGGGAGGGGAGAGGAAGTGAAGGAAGGGCAGAAAGGAAGAGGAGGAGGAAGAAGAGTAGGAGGGAAAGAAATGTGGTACTGAGACCAAGATGAACAAGCAAAGGGTCAGAATATTCTACCTGCCTAAGTATTGCTGAGTACAATAAAGTAAAACCTCCCAATAGCAAAACTAGGTATATTAGCATTATAGTAACATGATCATTATAAGCCCAGTGAGCTAGACACACAGACACAGACACAGACACACAGACACAGACACACACACACACACACACACACACACACACACACACACACACACACACACACACCACATCACATTTAGCACCTTTGGGTAAGTTACTCAAGCCATTCATTTCCTCGTCTGTAAAATAATGATAATGGCACCTATCTAGAGTTATATGAAGGATTAAATGACTTACTTCATTAAAAGTACTTGCTATCTGCCCAATAACCACTGGCTATTATTGTCATTATTGGTAGGAATAACAAACAAAGACCTCTGAATATTAACTCAGGCTATATCAAATCTCAAACTGGTAATTTATTTATTATTACATCAATAACCTAACCTAACTAACCTAATCCAGTCTCTCACTTGTTAAATCTGTCCTCATTCACCATAGATTAATCTTCCTGGATTAACATGGTACACCTTAAATGTTTCATAAATGTTTATTTGTTTGTTTGTATGTGGGGTGTGGAGCTTGAATTCAGGTGCCTGGGCACTATCCGAGTACTCAAGGCTAGTGCTCTACCACTTTTGAGCCATAGCTCCATTTCTGGTTTTTTAGTAGTTAACTGGAGATGAGAATCTCACAGCCTGCCCAGGCTGGCTTTGAACTGTGATCCTCAGATCTCTGCCTCCTCAGTAGCTAGAATTATAGTCATGAGCCACCAGTGCCTGGCTCATAAATGTTTGTTTATTTCAGTCTAAAACTTTCAATCTCCAACTATCAGCATTTTAATCTAAAACATTCTTGTTTCATCGTATCTCCCTCATCTACTCTGAATTAATTTTCCTTTCTAACTCAGCATATCAAAATCCCATTTTTATAAAAAAAGATTATTTTGAGTTTTTGAAACAATTAGCATACATTATTCATTTTTATATTCACATACATGCATACAATGTATCTTAATGAAGTTTACCTCCTCTATCTCCTTTCGTCTAAAACCATTTTAACAGGTTTCATTATTCTATTTTCATTTATATAAATAAACTACTTGGCCCGTATTCTTCTTCTTTCACCCTCCCACATCCTGGTAGTAGTTCCAACAGAGTTTGTTTTACTTTCATGTTATTTTCTTTCTTTAGTGTATATTATACAATGGGTTTCACCATGCTATTTCAGATATGCATATGATAGTTTAATCAAAACAATACTGTCTCAAAATCCCACTCTTAAAGTTAATACTTGCTGGGTGACAGTGGCTCATATCTATATTCCTAGCTACTCAGGAGGCTGAGATCTGAAGATCACAGCTTGAAGCCTAAGCAAGAAAGTCTGTGAGCTTCTTATATCCAATAAACTACTCAGAAAAAGCCCGACGTGGCACTGTGGCTCAAGTGCTAAAGCACTAGCCTTGAGCACAAAGAGACTCAGGGACTGCGCCCAGGCTGAGAGCAAGCCTTGGGATCAACAACAACAACAAAGCTAATATTTGAACAAAATTTCCCCTGGTCTTTTCCTCCACTCCAGCTAGAAATAAATTTCTCCTTCTCTTGACTTTTATTACAACTTGTTTCTCTCTCCTGGTGTTTAGTACTTTATAATGTAGTGTTGTGTTTTGTTTTGTTTTAGTGGTACTGGGGTTTAAACTCATACAGATGAACCCTATCTCCAGCCTTTTTGGAACAGGGTCTCACTTCTTGCCAGGCACATGTTTAAACTGCAATTCCCCTATTTTACCATTCCTGTCATAGTAGGGATGACAAGCATGGGTCATCATATCCAGCTCTTGGTTGAGAAGAGGTCTCACCAACTTTTTAGCTCAGCCTAAAACCGCTATCTTCTTGATCTTAGCCTCCCAAGTAGCTAGAACTACAGGTATGAGTTATCCACACCTTGTTGAATACATATCTTTAGCCTCTCACTAGATTAAATTTTTGAAGCTAGATGAATGCCTGTGTACCTTTACTAAAGTCTTAGTTACTAAATGACCATTTGCAGGATGAGGAAGTATATAATTACTGAACAAGAGGGCCTAAGAAGTAGGTTACAAGGCTGGCGATAAATCTCAGTAGTAGAGCTTGTACTGCAAAAATAGATAGATAGATAGATAGATAGATAGATAGATAGATAGATAGATAGATAGATAGATAGATAGATAGATAGATAGATAGATAGATAGA
>NW_012274842.1:0-1761 GCF_000151885.1 Dipodomys ordii
AAACAAAGGAGGAGGTTGCAATGCTTGATAAGAAATGTACTCATTATCTTGCCCATGTAATTGTAACCCCTCTGTACAGTATGTTCACAAAAAATTTAAAAAAACTATAAACTTTTCATGTAAACCTAAAAAGCTATAAATACTCATCTACATGCTTAAGTCAATTACATCAATGTTAATATAGCAGTCATTCATTAATTTGTCCATTCTCTGTTTATCCATCCACCATCATTTTTCTATTCAATAAATAATAACTCACATTTACTCTGAGAACATTGTAATTATTCAGAGTTGACTTAAAGGAAAATACATTAGCATTATTAAATAAAGATTAATATAACAAACTTAAGGCTAAAAGGGTCAGGAATTGGTTTAGGTAAGTTTTATAATTATAACCTAATAAAATAATTTTATGGAACAAATGCAGAAAATTTGACTGTCAGTCAGTATTGTTAAGAAAAAGCATGAACCCATGGAAACTTTCATTAATCCTTTCCTCACATGCCAGGAAGATGATGATTTAGCATCCAATGGCGCTGTGTACCAGTGGCCTGGAGAACACCTTGTTAACTCCAAAGCAAGAACACAGCCCAGTATCAAGCTGTAAGTTTAAAAGGACCCTAATCATTCAAAATATACAATTGAAAGTCTATGTACCAAATAAAGTTCCTTGACTTTACCCCCAATCAGGTCCCTTGAGCCTGAACTTTGTCTTTAGTCTTATCTGATACATAATTCTGACAAGCTGGGTCCCTCCACTGCCAAGCATCAATTACTAAGGAAGATGGGGAGAGAAGCTGTTGCTTGAAGTCATGTTGACAAATAGATGTAAGAAGCAACTTATTAATATGGAAGAAAACAATAACACTATAAAAACACTCAGAAGACTTCTATTAAAACCCAAAGCTCTGAGACCTGAAACAGATAATTGGCACACTGTTGAGCTTTTCTTTTTACTAACTTAAGATTAACATCACAGACAAGATCCATATATTGGATTTTGAAGCCAAATAGCCAATTAGGAATAAAATGAAGAGATAAATAAAATTTGGTTATCAAATCAGGTCTGTCATTTAGTAATTAGGAGTTTTTGAAAATGCTAATCTTTTTACAAGGCAAGATTGCTGAAATAATCAGAATTAAACTGATTATTAAAACTGCTGACACAAAGTAAGCACTCAATTCACATGTGGCATCAAAGAAGGATAACTATTGCTATTTTTACTACACATTTCATCATTGACATCATAGCCAAATCCCTCATTTTCATACTAATGACCCTCTTCAGTGACAATGGTCAGAAGAGAATTACAAATAGTTCTTTTTATTTGGTGGGTGAAGAGAGGTGAACTCACTAAAAACCCTCCTATATAAACTGATAGACATTTGTGAATTTGAATTTAACATAGTCTCACTTATATAAATAGTTTCAAATGAATTTTAATTTGTACCAAGTCCTTGTATCTGTATTGTTTTATTTTAGGCCTCAATTAGGTCCTTAAATCTTATTATTTTATGTATTTAAAAAAGTGTCCTGTGCTCGATTTGGCAGCACATATACTAAAATTGGAACAATCAGAGAAGATTAGCATGGCCCCTGAGCAAGGATGACACGCAAATTCGTGAAGCGTTCCATGTTTTTGAAAGGAAAAAGCAAAATTCTTAAATAAGGATACAGGTTGACCCACTGTAACAATGAGAAGTACAAAACACTATGTTGAAAACTTTACAACTTCAGCCCGGGAGGAGGGAGAGTTGAGG
>NW_012274843.1:0-2055 GCF_000151885.1 Dipodomys ordii
CTCCCTCCCTCCCTCCCTCCCTCTCTCCCCACTCACTTCCCCTCCAGGCACACTGGGGTGACCCTCTAGGCTACAGAGCCTTAAGTCCTTTGGGTGGTCGCTGTCTGGGCCTCTGAAGGAGGTGGGGTGTCTGTGCTCACTGGGCACCAGTGAAGGGGGGGCGGGGGGCTCCTGAGTTGAGCAGAGCAGCCTCTGAAACTCCAGTCCTGAGGGGCTGTGTATGGTGTCGAGTGACCCCAGCTTGTGACAGATTAGCTGCAGAGTGCATCTGAGCCGCTGTCTCTGCCAGGCTCCCCCAGGGCAGGTACAAGGGGCCCCACCTGCCCCTCACCACGCGAGCTGAGCTTCAGTTTTCCTGGCTGATGTGCTGTCTTCGGGGTTGTTGGGGGGTTCTGTGAAGAGTCCAGCACACGGGCCCCACTTGGGCAGGCCTGCCAGGCCGTCAGGTCTCATTCCTCCCACCTGTGGAATGGGCACAGGGGAGGCCTCAAATCTGGTTATTTGACCTTGAGCACAGCCTCCTTAGCCTTTGACCTTGAACATGGCCTCTACAGCCTCCAGCTGGGCCTCAGATGGTCTTCCCAGGGCCCCAGGTCAGGGGCAAAGCTGAGGTGGAAAGCGCTTGTCAAGTACAATCTGACCTCTTGTCCTTGGCTCACTGTCACCTCCTGTCATCCCACACTTGGGACCAGGCTGAGGCTGCCAGTCCCAGGGGATCTGTCCCCTCACTCCCGCCACGCCCGCCCCCAGCCAGCTCCCTGGGCCTGGCCACTGCACCTGGCCCGGGGCCCCAGCCCAGGGCTCAGCCCGCTCAGGCCTTGCCTGCTGCTCTGTCAGGAGCAGTCTGCTGCCTTCTCCGGCCTCATGCTCAGCAAGGCCGAGTAGCTTCCTTCCCTTTCTACCTGCACATCTCCTTCTTGGCCTCCTTTTTGGGCTCACTTCCTTGCTGTGGGAGGCTGGATGGCCGGGGGCTCAGGGCCTACGGCTGCCTGGTTCAAATCACAGCTCCAGCCCCTCCTGGCCACACGTGGACTCAGGGAGAGACCTAGAATAGTGTCCAGCATGGCACCGAGTGGGCAGAAGCATGGGATTGGTGGGGGCCTGGCACTTGTGGCCTGAGGGCCAGGCTGAGGAGACCTGTCTGAGCACCAGGGTGGGCCTCAGTTTCCCCTTTTTTTTTGTTGGTCGTGGGGCTTGAACTCTGGGCTTGGGCGCTGTCCTGGTGCTCTTCAGCTCAAGGTGAGCGCTCTACCACTTGAGCCACAGCAATATTTCCGGTTTTCTAACGGTTTTTGGTGATAAGAGTCTCATGAACTTTCCTGCCCAGGCGGGCTTTGAACCATGATCCTCAGATCTCAGCCTCCTGAGTAGCTAGGATTACAGGCGTGAGGCACTGGTGCCCGGCTATTTTCCCCATCTTGTAAGTGAGGACATGGCCCAGTGGCAGCGCAGCCTCATGCCTCTTCTCCTCGTCCCCCCTCCCCCCCAGCCAAGGACTACGAGAACGCCATCAAGTTCTACAGCCAGGCCATCGAGCTGAACCCCAGCAATGCCATCTACTATGGCAACCGCAGCCTGGCCTACCTGCGCACCGAGTGCTATGGCTACGCACTGGGTGACGCCACGCGGGCCGTGGAGATTGACAAGAAGTACATCAAGGGCTACTACCGCCGGGCTGCCAGCAACATGGCCCTGGGCAAGTTCCGGGCTGCCCTGCGTGACTACGAGACGGTGAGTGGGTCTGATGGACCCTGGGCGGGGCCTCTCTGTGCCTCCAGGGATGCTGTGGGCACTAAATGAGCTGCTTAGAGCAACACTGGCACATGGGGTTCCAAGGTAATCAGCCATTGGTAATAAGGGTAGGGTTTGGGGGTTTTGGGTGCCAGTCCAGCTTGAACTCGGGACCAGGGCACAGTTCCTGAGCCTTTTTTGCTCAAGGCTAGCACTCTATCACTTGAGCCATGCCTCCACTTCCGGCTTTTTTTTTTGGGGGGTCTGGTCGTGGGACCTGAACTCTGGGCCTGGGCGCTGTCCCTCAGCTCTTCAGCTCAAGGC
>NW_012274844.1:0-1648 GCF_000151885.1 Dipodomys ordii
ATAGCTTATCTGAACATGGAATTTTCTGTGATTTTTTTCTTAGTCTTTAAAGGAAAGATATGTATCTTATTATTTTAAATGAAGTATCAGTACTTACAGTATTAAATTCTGGAGAGTATTGGGACTAATAATGCAATAATGCAATAACTTGGCCTCCAATGGTACTTACAAACTGAAGTGTGCTAGAAGTTTAAATTTAATTTGATTTTGTTCAAAACTCATAAATCTGGAGAAATTAGCTACACATCTCTACAGCATAAACCCAGCATAAACTTAGTAAAATGGTGGACATATGACATAGGATTGTTTTTTAGTAACACATTGCAGTAATTGCTATCTGTATTTATTAAGATATCACATTTGATTCTACTTGAGATTGAACTAATAAACTAAAAATCCAATAACCAAGTCTATGGGTCTATTCAAGACCCTGAAAATTCTCTCTACCTGTTGCCGCAAAAACGTGTTTATAAAAATCATTTTGCTTTACTTGAAACTCTCCAGGGAGTTTTTGTGCCAAAATCAGCTGTAGTAAAGATTCATGAATTTATTTTTTAATCACTTTAAATATATTGAAGTTTACACAAAGGTTTATTTTGTTTTGTTTTTTTGCTGTGATTAGAAGAAGGAGGCAGAATTTAAGGCAAATCATTAAGCCAATATGCTCATTATAACAGCAGAACACTGCAAAACAGATCTGACAGATACAGATCTGCTTGGTCATATTCTATCTCTCCGTCTCTTAGGGAACAGCAGGGCTGTTGTCATATAGATTCAGCGCAATGACAGCATCTCCTTCCTTTTGAACATAGGTTTTGTCCTTGACTTTTGAGAAGAGACTTAAATGTTAAACAATAGTAATTCTTGTGTGTGTGTTTCTTTTTCCAGGAAGCTGTTGTTAATGATCCGTTAAGGTTAAATGAAGAGACAAGCCCCGATCCAGATTGCAGTGGTAGATTTAGAAGGGCACCTGGGCTCACGCTGACAGCAAAGTATCCGCCTCCAGAGAACAAAGGAACTGCTGACTTGTCAGCTTTGCCGGGGCACCTGGCTGCGTTCCAACACGCCTTCCAGAAGGAGCGAGAGTAAGTGACAGTCACTCTCTCTCCCAGGTCCACATCTGGAATTCAAAGCCCTAAGATGTGCAGTGTCTTATCTAACGTTCAGAGTATTACTGGAATCCTATGAGTCAGCAAATAGAAACCAACAGGATGATAACACCAAGGAATAAATCAGTTAGGTGAGGTATTGAGCAAAGATAATGACGTGCTATGCATTGCCCATTTCCATCGCAAGGGAACATGCTATGCTTGTGACGAAGTGATTATTAAACATGAATGTCTGTCTTAGTGGTGACATAGCTGTATGACACCAGCCTGTTTTTGCCTGTGTGGAAGCCAGGGTATGTGGGATGATACTTCTGTGTGTGTGTGTGTGTGTGTGTGTGTGTGTGTGTGTGTGAACTGATATTGCTCAAGATACAATCTTGAGCAATCTTTATTTTGAACAATTTTCATGACAATTCTGGGCTGAAGGAAAAATATGTTTGCATTTCATAGCTTATCTGAACATGGAATTTTCTGTGATTTTTTTCTTAGTCTTTAAAGGAAAGATATGTATCTTATTATTTTAAATGAAGTATCAGTAC
>NW_012274845.1:0-1300 GCF_000151885.1 Dipodomys ordii
CACCACATAAGCAAAAAGAAAAAAGCCGGAAGTGGCGATGTGGCTCAAGTGGTAGAGCGCTAGCCTTGAGCTGAAGAGCTGAGGGACAGTGCCCAGACCCAGAGTTCAGGCCCCACGACCGGACCAAAAAAAAAAAAAATCCTGGTGCTGGTGGCTCAGGCCTATAATCCTAGCTACTCAGGAGGCTGAGATCTGAAGATTGCAGATCAAAGCCAGCCTGGGCAAAAATGTCGGTGAGATTCTAATCTCCAATAAACCACTCAGAAAACCAGAAGTGGTGGTGTGGCTCATGTGGTACAGTGCTGGTCTTGAGCTAAAGAGCTGAAGGACAATACCCATACCCAGAGTTCAAGCCCCATGACCTACCAAAAAAAAAAGTCTTTGTATTACATCAGCCACTGTTGGTTAGATGCTTGAGTGCACCTAGGGGCTAAGCTTTTTTTTGACAACACTGCATCATCCAGTTTGAATTCTGATCACCTACAAAAACTATTCCAAATGGTGCCCTTTTATAAAAGTAACTAGCATTTAAATGAGGGGTGGTAGGAAGTATCCCACACATTACCTATGTGGTTAATTTACCATTGCCCTGTCTACCAACTAAGAATGCCATTACCCTATTGTGATCTACTTTTTGAGAACAGTTGCTCAGCTGTAAAGAAGTGATGTCAGTCTAACAGCCATCCAGGACCTGACTGATGAATCAGACATAGTAATCAGTGAATTTTTTTTTTTTTTTTGTTGGGTCCAGGCGCTGCCCCTCAGCTCCTCAGCTCAAGGCTACCACTTGAGCCACAACTCCACTTCTGACTTTTTTCTGCTTATGTGGTGCTGAGGAATTGAACCCAGGGCCTCATGCATGGGAGGCAAGCGCTCCACCACTGAGCCACCTTCCCAGCCTGAATTTTTGGAGTGTGGGAACTAGACAAAGGGGGGTTTAAAGAGAGACCTTATTGCTACTATTATAACAGTAACCTTTATTTTGGTTGTTGTTGGTCATGGGGCTTGAACTCTGGGCATAGAATGTCCTTAAGCTCTTCAGCTCAAGGCTAGCACTCCACCACTTGAGTCACAGCTCCGCTTACAGTTTTCTGGTGGTTTATTGGAGATAAGAGTCTCACAGACTTTCCTGCCCAGGCTGGCTTTGAACCACAATCCTCAGATCTCAGCCTCTTGAGTGGCTAGGATTACAGGCGTGAGCTACTGGCACCCGGCTCTGTTTTAATAATGAAATATAGTTTATATTTAACATATACACATCACTCACCTTAAGATACCAGACTTTTTTTTTTTTTTTTTT
>NW_012274846.1:0-1834 GCF_000151885.1 Dipodomys ordii
TAGGGTGAATGAGGCCCAGTGTAGGGGGCTGGCATAGGGTGAATGAGGCCCAGTGTTGGGGGGCTGATGGGGAGAAGGAGGCCCAATATTGGGGGGCTGGCACAGGGGAACGAGGCCCATCACACAGAGCCACTGGCAGCAAGACTAAGAGGGCAGCTGGGAGGAGCAAGGGCGACCTCTGCAGAGCCCCAGGTGCCTAGGCCCTGAGCCAGGGCTGGGGTTGGCCAGGGTCACCAGTCGTCTGCAGGCCATGGCTCCCGCATGCCAAGGCCGGCATGGGCAGCCCGGTGGCACCAGGCCTCCAAAGGACGGCGGTCAAAACCGCCCCTCTCTAGGCCTGCTTCCCTCTCCCCCCTCAGACGGCTTCCCTCCCCCCTCTCAGACGGCTTCCCTCCCCCACCTCAGACGGCTTCCCTCCCCCACCTCAGACATTTTCCCTCCCTCACCTCAGACATTCTCCCTCCCTCACCTCAGACGGCTTCCCTCCCCCACCTCAGACATTTTCCCTCCCTCACCTCAGACATTCTCCCTCCCTCTCCTCCCAGACTGCTGGCAGCCAACTTGACTGAAGTCAGCTGAAGAGTTTCTGACCGCTGGCCTTGGTCAGCATTGGCTCTGGCCCTGACCACTTGTCCCGGTCAGTGTCAGCTCCAGCCCTGACTTCTGGCCATGATCAGCGTCGGCTCCTGAGTAGAGCAGGGCTGTGGATTCAGGTTTTCCTGAATGAGCTCTGTGGGGCCCAGGGGCTGCAGCCTTAGCTCTGTGCCAGGGCAGGATACTGGCTCTGAGGACTGAGCCAATTCATCCAGCGGGCTCCTCCACCTCAGCACGGCCCTCCGTCCAGCGGGCTCCTCCACCTCAGCACGGCCCTCTGTCCAGCGGGCTCCTCCACCTCAGGACGGCCCCCACCCAGCGGGCTCCTCCACCTCAGGATGTCCTCCGTCCAGCGGGCTCCTCTACCTCAGCACGGCCCTCCGTCCAGCGGGCTCCTCCACCTCAGCACGACGCCCACCCAGCGGGCTCCTCCACCTCAGGACATCCTCCGTCCAGCGGGCTCCTCCACCTCAGGACGTCCTCTGTCCAGCGGGCTCCTCCACCTCAGCACGGCCCTCCGTCCAGCGGGCTCCTCCACCTCAGCACGGCCCCCACCCAGCGGGCTCCTCCACCTCAGGACGCCCTCCGTCCAGCGGGCTCCTCCACCTCAGGACGTCCTCCGTCCAGCGGGCTCCTCCACCTCAGCACGGCCCTCCCAGTGGGCTCCTCCACCTCAGCACGGCCCTCCCAGCGGGCTCCTCCACCTCAGGACGTCCTCCGTCCAGCGGGCTCCTCCACCTCAGCACGGCCCCCACCCAGCGGGCTCCTCCACCTCAGGACGTCCTCCACCCAGCGGGCTCCTCCACCTCAGGATGTCCTCACTACCCTGTGACCCAGGTTTCTGCATACATTTTGCCTGTGACTAGAGCACATTAGCTGATGCTAAATCTAAGATGCAACCCCAGTCCTTCTGCTCATCTAGCCCACACAAGTGGCTATCACCCTGTAGATGGCCACTGCCCTGAGGCTGCTCTGCCCTGGCCATGTCCCCCATGGCTGGACTGAACCTCCTGCAGCTGGACCTTGTCTCCCTTGGCAAGACCTCATCCTCCTCAGCTGGACTTTGTCTCCCACCACTGGACCTCATCCCCATGGGTGGACCTCATCCCCCACAGCTGGACCTCATCCCCCATGGCTAGACCTCATCCCCCATGGCTGGACCTCATCCCCCATGGCTGGACCTCGTCCCCCATGGCTGGACCTCGTCCCCCATGGCTGGACCTCATCCCCCATGGCTGGA
>NW_012274847.1:0-5639 GCF_000151885.1 Dipodomys ordii
AGCCACCTTCCCAACCCCAATCATAGCTCTTCTTAAGAGTACGATTTGGTGGTGTTAAATACATACACAGTATGCAACCATTACCACCATCCATCACCATAACCTTTTCATCTTATAAAATTGAAATTCGAGTTGGGTGCTTGTGCCTCATGTTTGTTATTCTAGCTACTCAGGAGGTTGAGATCTGAGGGATAAGATTTGAAGCCAACATGGGCAGGAAAGTCTATGAGACACATCTCCAATGAACCACCAAGATGCCAGAAGTGGAGCTGTGGCTCAAGTGGTAGAGCACGAGCCTTGAATGCAAAAACTCAGCAACAGCACCCAGACCATAAGTTCAAGCTTCAGGGCTTGTGTGCGCTCTTGTGTGCACATGCACATGTGTGCACACACACACATTGAAATTTGATATTCATTAAACTATAACTCTCCTTTCCTGACTCTCTAGTTTTGACATCCACTACTCATGATCTTCCTGCCTTTGCCTCTGGAGTGTAGGGAATATGGATATATGCCACTATATCTGTTTTCTATGTATGATTTTGAGAAATATTTCATATGAGTGGAATAGTATTTAGCATTTTGTGTCTAGCTTATTTCACAGCATAATGTCTCTAAGGAACATCCATGTTGTATAATGTATCACAAATTTTTCCTTTTTTTTTGGGGGGGGTCTGGTCGTGGGCCTGAACTCTGGGCCTGGGCGCTGTCCCTCAGCTCTTCAGCTCAAGGCTAGCACTCTATCACTTGAGCCACAGTGCCACTTCTGGCTTTTTTTTTTCTTCTGCTTATGTGGTGCTGAGGAATTGAATCCAGGGCCTCAGTGCTCTACCACTGAGCTACCTTCCCAGCCCACACAATTTTTTCCTTTTTAAGGCTTATAAATATTCCATTGTATGTATTTTTTAATATATATATTTTTATTATAAAGATACTGTACAGAGGGGTTACCGTTATATGAGTAAGGTATTGAGTACATTTCCTATCGAGCATTATTTCCCCCTTTCTATTGTATATAATATATACAATTTTATTTATACATTTATTTGATGATGGACATTTGTGTTGCTTCCACTTTTTAGCTCTCACTAATAATGCTATGGACTTGTGTGTACAAGGTTTTTTTTTTGTCAGTCATGGAGATTGAATTCTGGGCCCGGGCACTGTCCCTCAGCTCTTCAGCTCAAGGTGATTGCTCTGCCATTTGAGCCACAGTGCCACTTCTGGTTTTCTGCTGGTTAATTGGAAATAAGAGTTTCACAGACTTTCCTGCCCAGGCTGGCTTTGAACCATGATCCTCAGATCTCAGCCTTCTGAGTAGCTAGGATTACAGGTGTGAGCCACTGGTGCCTGACTTACAAGTATTTTTTTTTAATACCCTATGTTCAATTATTTTGAGTATATACTCAAATATAAGAAGTAGAATCACTGGTAGTTTTATACTTAACTTTTTAAGGAAATCCCTTACCATTTTTCCACTGAGTTTATACCAGGTTTACTTGTCCCCAACAGTGCATAAATATCCTTCCTGGACTGGCTTCAAACTGTGATCCTCAGATCTCAGCCTCCTAAGAAAGATTATAGACATGAGCCACCTGTGCCTGGCTTTATAATTTTCGGTTTTATGATAGTAGTGATCCTACTAGGTGGTAAGTAGTATCTTATTGCAGTTTCGATTACTGATGTCTAGCATCTTTTCATGTGTTGATTAGCCATTTATATATTTTCTTTGGGAAAATATGTGTCTGAACCCTTGGGCCATTTTTGGATCAAGTTGTTTGTTATGGAGTTTTAGGATTTCTTGTGTTCTGGATGTTAGTCCGGTTTGAGATGCATGGTTTGCAAATATTTTCTCCCATTCTGTGACTTGCCTTTTTACTCTGGAAATCTTATTTTTCAGATTAGCATCTCTCTATATTTCCTTTCTATATCATAGTGGATGGTCTTGGATATCCTTGTTTGGATAGCATTGATTTAGAATAGGGGTTCTTATGTTTTGTTCCTCAAAAAAAGGTGAAAGTATTTGCTTTCACTTTATCAAGAAAAGACTCAAGTATATGCAAATACGCTGAACTAGGGATGTTTATTCAAGCAAGTTTCCTTGAAGAAGGGAATCCAGAGAAAATACTCGATCATCACAAGTCTTTCATAACATTTTGGTCTACACTGATCTTTTTCCTTTCAGTCCCTCCAGAATTTAGAAACTGTACCACATTTCCCAGCATTGCAATAGTTATTTGTTTTGTGGAGTTCTCTTTTTCTTGTATGTTGATCATATTATGTCACTTAGAAGGCAAGAGTCACATCTTCCATTGCTTCTGTCTTTGCCATAGTGTCTCAGATGTAGATGAGAATCTGTAAGATACTCAGTATGCCTTGTGGCACTTATACATGATAACATTATACCTATAGTCTCTCACTTCTTACTCACTACATCTCTAAGGAAGGAAGGACTCTTACTACTGTACAGTTAAGGAATCAGTGGTAGACATAGGTTAAATAACTACTACAAACTGCACTGACAAAAATATTGAAAGAACTTGAACCCGAGACTGCTAGTTGCAAGCGAATTTTTTCTGAGAATTCTCTGTTGTATAAATACCTGTTCTTATAATACCTGTGTTTGAGTGTGGACCTGGGTGCTATCTTTGAGCTTTTTTGCTCAAGGATTGCACTCTACCATTTGAGCCACAGCTCTTTTGGTTTCTTGGTAGTTAATTGGAGATGAGAATTTCATGGACTTTTCTCCCTAAGCTATGGGCTTTTTTTTTTTTTTTTGCCTCAGCTGGCTTTGAACCATGATCCTTAGATCTTGGTCTCCTAAGTAACTAGGATTTTAGTTGTGAGCCACTGGCACCTGGCTACACTGACTTTTTTTAAAAATATAATTCTTCCCAAATGGATCTCTTTATGAGCTTTCTAAGTCAGGAAAGTCATTATATTGTCTTAGTCTGTAGTTTGCTCCACCAAGATACTATAAACTGAGATATTTATAAAAAACAGAACATTTATTTCCTACCATGTAGAGGCTAGAAGGCTGCAATCAGGGTGCTAGTACAGTTAGGTTCTAGTGAAGGCACCTGCTCTGGATGTACCTTCATAAGAAGGAAGGGACAAGACAACCTTCTGAGGCCTCTTTTATAAAGACTTAATGTCTTTAAGGAGGGCTTTTCCCTCACTCAGAATCTAATCACCTCTCAAAGGCCCCATCTTCTAAGATTGTCATCTTGGTTATTGGAATGCAACATAGGAATTTTGGAGGAACTAAAAAAACAAACAAACCAATATTCAGATTGGAGAACATGGGGAGACTTTAGAAGAAATCCACATTCAGTAAGTGGTGGAGTGTTGTTACAACTGTCCTCAATGAGGACCCACTGATACTTGCCTTTCTGCCTTCTTTTGTTTACTGCTCTGTTGCTAACTAGCCACCTTCTGTAGAAAATTAAGGATTTTAAATTGTAATAGGGTAGGAAAAACAACTAGTTTATTTTGTCTTAAGAAAATGAATATAAATTTACATGATTTGCCTAAAGTCATGTAGCATATTAGGTCCTTATGAGCCACCACAGTGCCTGTGTCTCCACATCACTAGTGCTGTTCACCTCATCACTAGTGCCACCTTACCACGGTTATAGACCATTTGGGGCTGGATAATTTTTGGTTGTGGGGAAGTGGTCATTTGCACCATAGGATGTTTACTGTATCATCAGTCTGTACTTATTAGTGAGTACCACTGCTACATTTGTTCATCCTCTGTCCCTCCATTTCTATGCCTCTCCTTAGTCTCTGCTTGTTAGATGACAGAAGGACACCTAACTATGGTGTCTCTAGACATTGTTACATGTTATCTGGGGGGGGAAAATTACCTGTTATTGGGAACATATCTGTTTCATATGTCTGTATATATTCTAGTCTTCTTTTAGTAAAGTTGAAGTAAGTATTGCTGTTTCTTTGGTTATTTTTTGACAAGATTGCTTACATAAGTAATTCAGATGCTCTGTATTTCTCTCCAGGCCAAAAAAAGTCTTCTTATTTCATATGAATTTTAAGCTCAGGTGCCTTCTTTATTATTACTGTTTAATTAATACTGTTTTATTGTTGACCTATTATGTTTCTTATTATTTAATCTATTGTATGTAGTTTTAACAGTCTCAGTATTCTATTGAGTCAGCTAATTGTTATTAAAAGTAAGTCTTTTTGAGTGACATTTCCCTCTTGGCAGAGTACAAGTTGCAAAAGTGAAACAAAGTTGAAAGAGTAAAAACTTGGAGTTTCATTTTGAACTATGGTTGAATTAGCTCCACAACCACTCAGGTTTTGTCTTTGGGTGAGTAAATCTTGGTAAAAACAATGGATGGCAGTGTCAATCAAAGCTTTGTTTTTGTGTTTTTGCGTGTGTGTGTTTTTTTGTTTTGTTTTGGTGTGGTTACTATCTGTCATGGGGCCTGAACTCAGGGCCTGGGCACTGTCCCTCAGCTCTTTAGCTCAAGGATAACGCTCTACCACTTGAGCCACAGCGCCACTTCCGGCTTTTTTCTTTTTGCTTATGTGGTGCTGAGGAATCGAACCCAGGGCCTCAGGCATGCAAGGCAAGCGCTCTGTCACTGAGCCACCTTCCCAGCCCCTGTCTAAGACTAGTTTCTAACCACAAAAATTTCTATGGGCAGTGTGGTTTAGTGTAGTCTAGAGGAATAGCCTTATGAGTTAAAGAGCAAGCCATCTCTTCATCTGTGCAGGCTTTTGTCCTTTTGTCATTACCTAGTATGTAAAGGTACAGTATATACTTAGGATAAGGCTCATCATGAATAAAGTGGATGCAAATCCCCATTTTAAATGATCTCAAGTTTTGGTAAACTTCTTGCCATGTCTCATTAGACTGTGATTGTTTTGACATGATAGTGTGCCTGATGAAGTGTAGAAATGACAGCTCTGCCATTTTCTTATTCATTTATGCTCGCTTTATCTTGAATCCAAGGTTACTGCACAGAAATCTCTTTCACCACTTGTTTGTTTTATAAGTGTTAATTCATTTAAAACAATGTAATTAGTGAATCTACTTAATCAAGCCTACATGAAGAGCAGAATCAGTGGATTGAAAGGCTGTCACCATCAACTTCAAGTATGAGACACTGTACTGAATGGGAAAACGGATGTTGTGTTATTATATATTAAAAATGATAAATAGCTGGATGCCAGTGGCTCACACTTATAATCCTATCTACTCAGGAGGCTGAGATCTGAGGATTGTGGTTCAAAGCCAGTCCAGGCAGGAAAGTCCTTGAGACTCTTATCTTTATAAACCACTCAGAAAACTGGAAGTGGCACTGTGGCTCAAGTGGTAGAGCACTGGCCTTGAGCTGAAGAGCTGAGGGACAGCTTTTAGGCCCAGAGTTCAAGCCTCACAACTGACCAAAAAACAAAAAAGATAAATAGTATTTTTCCAATGCTTTCATTGTAGTAAAATATACATAATCTAAAATTTTCTATCATAGCTCTTCTTCATCAAATTCTTTTTTTTTTTTTTTTGGGTCCAGTTGTAGGGCCTGAACTCTGGGCCTGGGCACTGTCCCTCAGCTCTTCAGCTCAAGGCTAGCGCTATACCACCTGAGCCACAGCGCCACTTCTGGCTTTTTTCT
>NW_012274848.1:0-1834 GCF_000151885.1 Dipodomys ordii
GCATGCAAGGCAAGCGCTCTACCACTGAGCCACCTTCCCAGCCCAGCACCTGACTTCTTTACAGATTTTTATCCTTAAAAGAATTAACAGAGAATGTAAAATTTTTAATTGGTTTTTAAATAATTTGGAAAAAATCTGTTTTCTTTGTAGCAATGTTTCCAGTGTAGTAATACAGATTTATTTCAGTTTGTTATATATATATATATATATATATATAATATATATATATATATTCATTTATTTTATTATTATAGAGCTAAGTAAGGTACAGAGAGGTTAGATTTACATGAGTCAGGTAATGAGTACATTTCCTTTTGTACAGTGTCATCTGTTTCCTCACTCTCCACCCATCAGTTGTATAGTTCATTTTCGTCAGTGTCCAGTGAGCTGCACTTTTTCACTCTTTTCCTCAAGTTCTGTGCCCTCCCCCTAGTTTGTTTTATGTTTCCAATGATTGCCTTTGTTAAAATTTAGTTTTTGTTATTTAAAATGATTGCGTGGGTGCAGAGCTGACATCATCTGATAAAGTGTATGTACAAGAGCTCTGCGCTGTAGGTTGTATTGTGGTTTACACGCTCCTGGAAGGGCTCTGGAGGCACAGTGAAGTGTACGTTGCTTTTGTTTCTACCCATGTTGTGCTTCTTCAGTGACAGCATCTCATCCCATGATGCAGGTCTACCAGGATCTGTTTACCTGGTTCCCCATTCTGGATCACGTAACGCAGTGAATAGCATTTTCCATTCAGCATTCACATGTCTATGTGTGTATCTTTGGGATAGTGCCATGAAAATGCCAACTATGCGCATACATGGGATTTTGCTAAAAGTTCCCCTTGGGTGACACTTTTCCTTGCCAACCCTACCTGTAATCTGCAGGCAGACTTCTGGATTTCTGCCACCAGTTGTTGAGGGAAAGCCTCTTATCTTGAGGTGGTTTGCCAGAGATAAAATGATTCCTCTTGTGCATTGAAGGGCACATTCACTGCTTTGGGAACTACTAGAAATTTTTTTTTTGTCCATTTTTCTGTTGGGTTATTGACCTATTCAAACTTTAGGAACTATTTAGTGTATATTACTATATACCATATTTTAGGAATTTTAGGAACTATCATATATTTTTCTCTGATGCAAGTTGGAAATACTTTTTCCTAGAGTGTTTTTTTAATTTTGTTGTTGTTGTTTCAGGATTTTGAGTAATGGGTGGGAAATTTCTTGTATTTTTTTGCATGCTTTTGTTTTGTCTCAACAATTTTGAAAGCTGGGCACAGGTGGCTGTAATCCTAGCTACTCAGGAGGCTGAGATATGAGAATTGCGGTTCAGAGCCAGCCGGGGCAGGAAAGTCACCTAGACTCTTATCTCCAATAAACTGCTCAGAAAAAGCTAGAAGTGGTACTGTGGCTCAAGTGGTAGAGCACCAGCCTTGAGCACAAAGAGACTCAGGGACAGTTATCAGACCCAGAGGTTAGACCCAAGACCAGGAAAAAAACCAAACGAACAACTTGGAGTTTATCTTGAGGTACAGTACAATGTATGGGCCTAGTTTCATGTTTGCTGCATCTAATTGTGTCAGCATCACTTGAGAAGATGTCTTTTTGACACCAGTTTGGCACCTCCTAAAGCTCTGTCTGTGGAGTTTTGTAAAATAAAGACTTCATTTTTTTTTTTTTTTGGGTCCGGTCGTGGGGCCTGAACTCTGGGCCTGGGCGCTGTCCCTCAGCTCTTCAGCTCAAGGCTAGCTAGCGCTCTACCACTTGAGCCACAGTGCCACTTCCGGCTTTTTTCTTTTTGCTTATGTGGTACTGAGGAATTGAACCCAGGGCCTCAGGCATGCAAG
>NW_012274849.1:0-2358 GCF_000151885.1 Dipodomys ordii
GTGGGGCCTGAACTCTGGGCCTGGGCACTGTCCCTCAGCTCTTCAGCTCAAGGCTAGCACTCTACCACTTGAGCCACAGCGCCACTTCCGGCTTTTTGCTTATGTGGTGCTGAGGAATCGAACCCAGGGCCTTGAGCATGCAAGGTAAGCGCTCTACCACTGAGCCACCTTCCCAGCCCACAACTTATTTGTTTAATTCAAAGAAAGTGCATGAAATCAAGAGGATCACAGCTCCAGGTCAAACGAGGCAAAAGAGTTCATAAGACCACATCTCAATTTTAAAAAGCTGGGTGCGGTTCCATGAGCCATTCATCCCAGTTACGTGGGAAGCAGAAGCAGAAGATCATGATACAGATTAGCCTCAGCAAAAGTGGTTTTCCTATCTGCAAAGAACTGCAGGGGGTAGCCTGAGTGGCAGAACGTCTGCCTAGTATGGTGAGGCCCTCTGTTGCAAATCTAGTACTGCCAAAAGAAAATACAAAAAGAAAAGGAAAAATAAAGACAGTTCTCTAATATGACAGCAAGAGGAAATAAGGGTTATGAACTGACTCTCAGCTCTTCAACTGAATAGACTTGATTTTCAAACTATACACTGTACCTTTAGAGTATACATAAACACTACTTCAGTATTCTCCTTTAATTCAATTTTAAAATAGTTTAATGACCAAAAAAATTTTTTTTGGTTACTGGGGATTCAACCTAGGTAGAGACCAACTTAGGCTCCTCAGAAAAATTCAAAGCCAGACTGGGATACATAGCATCTCAAAAAGCAGTGATGATGATGGTGATGTTGATAACTTTGTAAGAGTATACAATTCAATGGTATTTAGTATATTCATAATCACAACATCTTTTTTGTTCTAGTACTGGGCCTTGAACCCAGGACCTCCTACTTGTGTTCTACCAGTTGAGCCACACTTCCCCTTTTGCCATTTTGCTAGTTAATTGGAGATCAGAGTCTGATTTGGTTGCCTGGGCTAGCTTCAATAGACATCTCAGCCTCCCAAGTAGTTAGAATTACAGGATTAAACACTGATGCATGGCTAATTTTACAATACCTTGACCACCCCCAAAAGACTAGCCTTAGCCCTAGGCAAATGCTTGTCTACTTTCTCCCTATATATTTTTGCAATGTTTTCTGAAATTTCCATATAAAGGAATCTTTATATGATCTTTTGTGACCAACTTCTTTGTTGTCACTTTGTATTCATATACTGTTTTGTAGAATGGGAACTTTCTTGTACAACTACTTAAATAAAAAATTAGGGGCTGGGAGGGTGGCCTGCCTTGCATGCCTGAGGCTCTGGGTTCGATTCCTCAACACCACATAAGCAAAAAGAAAAAAGCTGGAAGTGGCGCTGTGGCTCAAGTGGTAGAGCGCTAGCCTTGAGCTGAAGAGCTGAGGGACAGCGCCCAGGCCCAGAGTTCAGGCCCCCCGACCGGATCCCCCCACCCCAAATTTTTTATTTGGTACTGGGGGTTGAACGTAGGACTAATTGTTTATATTTTGTTTTTGAAATAGGGTCTTGCTAAATTTGACAGTATTAGCCTCAAATTCAGGATGGCCTCAAACTTTACATCCTTCTGCCTTCAATTGCCAGTAACTAAGAATACAGGAATGGGCCACCACTTCTCATTGAGACAGGATTTTCCTATGTTTTCAAGCTTCATCCATGTTGGAGCTATGAATCAATATCTCACTGATTTTTTTTCAGTACCAATTTGAACTTAAGGCCTTTCATTATTCCAAAGTAAGGATATACAAATCTCTTTTAGGATATACAATTTCCAATTGCTTTGCGTCTTTTCTTTTTCTCTTTTGGTCTGAAACTGGAACTCAAACTTAGTATCTGACACATTAACTCATTGGCTGAGGCTGACACTGCTACATGAGCATGCCTCCAACACCAGAGTTGATTTTTTCCTTTTTGCTTTTCTTATCCATTCATAAGATGATGAACATTTAGGTTGTTTCCATTTTTTAGCTGTTATAAAAATGCTCCTATGCCATGCCCTGGTGGTTCACATCTGTAATCCTAGCTACTTACGATGCTAAAATCTAAGGATCACAATTTGAAGCCAGCCCAGGCAGAAAAGTCCCCATAAGACTCTTATCTCCAATAAACTACTCAAAAAAGCTGGGAAGTGACACTGTGGCTCAAGTGATAGAGCACTAGCCTTGAGCAAAAAGCAGCTCAGGCCGGGTGCTGGTGGCTCACGCCTGTAATCCTAGCTACTCAGGAGGCTGAGATTTGAGGATCGTGGTTCAAAGCCAGCCCAGGCAGGAGAGACCGTGAGACTCCTATCTCCAATAAACCACTAGAAAACCGGAAGTGGCGCTGTAGCTCAAGTGGTAGA
>NW_012274850.1:0-4788 GCF_000151885.1 Dipodomys ordii
GAAAAAAGCCGGAAGTGGCGCTGTGGCTCAAGTGGTAGAGCGCTAGCCTTGAGCTGAAGAGCTGAGGGACAGCGCCCAGGCCCAGAGTTCAGGCCCACGACTGGAACTTCCTCCCCCCCCCAAAAAAAGAAAATGTTTAGTATCTTACCTGGTACTTAGCAATGCTACTCAGCCAGGAATGGGAATACATAAAAACTGCTAATGAGAATAAGAACGGGCAGCACTAGAAAAGTTAGACTAGTCTATTCCTGGCTCCACAAAGTTAGGTTGCCCTCCTATTAAACTTTCTATATGTTTCACAGCAATGATCATGTTCAATGGTATGTGCAAGCCAGCTGCTAGGGTTTCAAGTCTATAATTATAGCTACTCAGGAGGCTGAGATCTGAGGATCAAGGTTTGAGTCAGCCTGGATAGAAAAAGTCCATGAGACGCTGTCTCCAGTTTACCAGTCAAAAGCCGCAAATGGAGGTGTTGCTCAAGCGGTAGAGTTCAGGTCCCAGTACTGTCACCCACAAACAACCCCAGTCATGTGCTCAACGTCTAGGACCGCAAGCCACAGAGATGAGGACTTTTCTGTCTGGTTAACCACAGGGTCTTTCATGCCCAGAGCAGAATTTGACTCAGAGGAGAGTCACAGATAAGGCTGGAGGCAGATTTACCTAAGGTTGTGCAAAGAGCCTGGGGCCAAGAACCAGGTGTGTGGGCAGCCAACACTCCGAACTGAAGTCTGGTGATGTGGGCAGGCCCACAGAAACCCAGGGAGGCCGGCCTGGGCATTCCTTCCACTGCGGACCCTCTGTCCTGGCGAGGGGAGGCGCAGTGATGAGAGCCCGGGCGGAGAGTCCACCGGCGGGCGAGGCGCCAAACCCCGCCCAGCGCCGCGGCCACCACGGGCCACGGCCAGGGCCACCCGGCCGCCAGAGCAAAAACAACCTGGCTCCAGAAAGAACAATTAACAAAGGCGGGGGCGGCGCACGCACGACGCAGCGGCGTGGGCCGAGCCAAGGCCTCCCGCACCCTGCGCCCTCCGCGCGCCCCGCAGCTCGGAGCCCGGCGCGCCCCTTCCGCTCCGGGCTCCAGGAGCGCGCGAGCACCCGCGGGCAAGGGGCGCTTGCGCAAGGTGAGTCCTCCTCTCCCTCTCCCCCCCCATTCCTCCTCCCCCTCCCCACTTCCTGCTTCCCCGGAGGGCTGGTCCCGGCATGGGAGGGGTGCGGGAAAGCAGCTGCTGGGAAGATTAGGAGGGGGAGGTGGGGGACGGAAAGGAGGGTGCGCCCGACTCCCAGGCCCCAGGTCGCGTTGTGGCGGGAGTCTTAGAGGAGTATAAACCCCTTGATTCAGAGTCCCTTTTGCAGGTGGGAAACAAGAGGACCAGGGATATAAATTGGGCTAGGTTAAAATGGTTACTATTCATTGTTCATCTCGGTCTGTTGCCAGGTAAAATGAGAGGCGTCTCTTAATAAGAATGCATACATTAAAACAATGGAAAAATACAAACAATGACAGAATCCTTGCTAAGAAACTATACTTATGAATAGACAGTGAAGGCCAGGGGAAACAGAGGACAGAGATTGGAGACCACTTAGATAGATTAGGTAAATTGGCCAAGGGCCCCCAAAACTAGGTCTAGCAGGTGGAATTGCAGCTCCTGCGTGCTGCAAAGGGCGAACTGGACTGCATGTCCGGGCACTGGCTCTCTGCCTTCTGGAGGTCTCTGATCCCTAACAGGTGTCCAACTCCCCATCAGGGGTTCATGCATAACCTCACACACCTTTCAGGTTTGACTGGAATGTCTGCTGTGAGGAATGACTGTGGGCTGACATTCAGAGCACTGTATTAGTTCCTTTGAAGTTAGATAGCTAATGCCGTGTCCTTGGTTAGTTCTGTGATTTGGGGACTTGTTATTTAACTTCTTCAAACCCTATTTTTATTTAAGAATAAGAGATAAGATTTGTCTGATTCATCCTCCAGGCATCTACTTGGTGTTCAATAGAAAAAGCAGAGACACATAACATGGTTTTTGACCAGCTGTGCCAAGTTGGGAAAGGGCAGTGACTTGGAAGAAATTGGGCTGGGTATGATATGCAATAAAATTGTAAACATGAAGCCTGGCACTGGTGGCTCATGCTTGTAATCCTAGCTACTTAGGGGACTGAGATCCGATGATTTTGGTTTTAAGTCAGCAGGGATAGGAACTTCTGTGATTCTGTGATACTCATTTTCAATTAGCCACCAAAAAGTCGGAAGTGGAACTGTGGCTTAGTGCTACCATCTAAGCAAAACAGCTAAAGGACAGTGCCCCTGTCCTGAGTTCAAGCCCCAGTACTGGTACACACAAAAATTATAAACATGAAAGTGTGAAGTCAATCTTCTCATGGCTTTCAAGCCACACAGCATGTACCCTGGTGATGGTGTGCTAAATGAGGGTAGCATTTGGCCCAAGGTCAAATGCTACAAGTGGAAACAACCAGATATTATAACAAGCATTGTTTACTGGGCCTTACCTGCTTCTTTGAAATGGAGCTAGCATCTATAGTTTATTTCTAAATGAGAGGAAAGATGATATTAACTGGGACCTGGAGAGCACCTAATCTTGTCCAGCAATGGGAGTTGTGGAGTTTCTGCCAGGTCATAGGAGTCACCCACATCTGGCTCACATCCCCCTTGGATCAGCAGATTACTGTGACCTACAGTGCCTTGGTTGATTCTGCTCAGAACAAATCAATGGCTTTTTTATTTAGCTAATGAGGAGGGGTAGTGTCTTTGGGTGCTGTCACAGAGCCGGCATGGCGTTTTTCAGGTTTGATTGCCCAAAGCCTAGTGCTGTTTATTGACAGGCATAAGAACTTGACATCTGTGAATACAGAATTGTGAATACAGGGCCTGGTAAGGCTCATTTATCTATAAAAATATCTAAAATATCTAAAAAAATACTGTGTTGTCTACCTTCTCTTCCTTTTATAGCCTTCCAAATAGAGCCAGGGAGGTATGGCTAAGGGTAAATAGCTGCTTTTTAATTTGGATTAAATGAAGAACCTTTTTGGAAAAGACTGTTCCTTGTTTGAAGACAGCCCTGCACCCCTCTGTAAGTCCTTGCCTCCAGATCCACTCACACATTCCTTGTAGGACACATTAAACAGAACTTCTCAGCAAATAATGTATAGACTTCTTGTGTCAGAATCAACTAGGGGTTTGTTAAAGTGTCCCACCCCACCGAATCAGAATCTTCGTGGGGGGTGGTAAAAATTTGTGGACTATGTGGGCCTGATGATTCTTACACACCTGTGGTTACCTCTGTGTATGTGTGGGGAGGGGAGGAGTTAGTTTAGAGGTCTATGAATTGCCTTTTATACCTTCCTGTATTGTTTGTCTAGCTATGTAATGAGAACCTCTTTCATAATTTAAAGTGTTTTTTTGTGATATTAGAGTAGGTGCTCTACTGCTGAGCCACACCTCCAGCACATTCCTATACTGGTTATTATGGTTATTTTTTAAAATTTGGTAATGATTATTATTATATAGTGTCTTGCTTCTGGCCTGAACCCATACATGGACTACAACCTTTCTGTTTTATACTTTCCACATAGCTGGTATGACAGGCATGTGCCACCATGCCCAGCTTCTTCCATTGAGATAGAGTCTCAGTGACTTTTTTTTTTTTTTTTTTGCCTGAGCTGGTCTGGAACCTCCAGTCTCTCAACCTCAGTTGAGATTACAGGCATTCACCACTTGCTTAGACATTCATTGAGAAGGGGACCTCATGAACTTTTTGCCTGGACTGGTGTTGAACCCTTATCTTCCCTGTTTTAGCCTCCCAAGTATTTAGGTTTACCAGCATGAGCCATGAGAGTTGGCTTAAATGGATAATCACCTCTTCCTGGGTCAGGTTTGCTATAGCACAATCTCCCTTTAAATTACTGTACATATATGGTTGGCTTTCAGTAGGGGAAAGAGAATAGTCTAGAATGACTCTGTGTGTGTGTGTGTGTGTGTTCAAAGCTAGCACTCTACTCCTTGAGCCACGGCTCCACTTCCAGTTTTTTGGTGGTTAATTAGTAATTAGAGATAGGAGTCTTCCTGCCTTGCTTGGCTTCAAACCGCCATCCTCAGATCTGAGTTTCCTTAGTAGCTAGGGTTTCAGGCATGAGTAGTGCACTGATGCTTGCCTGATTTTTTTTTAAACTGGTCAGACTCCAAGTGATCTGTTTCTCTTTCCAAAACCTAGCAACCCCATGCCTCACCTCCTTTTAAAAAAAATCAAGTGGCAGAGAATCAACTCAGAATGGCTTAGGCCAGAGTTGGGGTGGAAAAGAAAATGTATTAGCTCATGTAAAACCAAAAATAAAGTGAATCAGTCTCCAACATGGCTGGACTGAGTAATGTGCTTACTTCTCTCTCAATCTCTCAGTTCTATTTTGGGGTGTTGGCTACATTCTTAAGTTCTGGTATGTAGTTTTTATTATCTGTGATTACTATCATGACTATCTGTTCTTGCTTGAATTTGATTGGTCACATCTAGATCAGCCATGGTATCCTTAGATAATTTTTTTTCCTTCATTCAGTTGATCAATGTCAGACTAGCATTTCTAATTTAAAAATATAGTAACAAATAGACTAGGTACTGGTGGCTCATGCGTGTAATCCTAGCTGCTTAGGAGTCTGAGATCTGAGGATTTAGATTGGAAGTCAGTCCAGGAAGAAAAATCTGTGTGACTCTTTTTTTTTTTTTTGGTCGGCCGTGGGGCTTGAACTCTGGGCCTGGGCACTGTCCCTCAGCTCTTCAGCTCAAG
>NW_012274851.1:0-2452 GCF_000151885.1 Dipodomys ordii
GCTCAAGTGGTAGAGCGCTCGCCTTGAGCTGAAGAGCTGAGGGACAGCGCCCAGGCCCAGAGTTCAAGCCCCACAACCGACAAAAAAAAAAAAAAAGAACTGTTAGTAATTAATGTGTGGGCTGGGAAGGTGGTTTAGTGGAAGAGTGCTTGCCCTGCATGCATGAAGCCCTGGGTTTGATTCCTCAGTACCACATACACAGAAAATGCCAGAAGTGGTGCTATGGCTCAAATAGTAATATTCTAGCCTTGAGCTAAAAGAAGCTCATGGACAATGTATAGGCCCAGAGTTCAAGCCCCAGGACTGGCAAAAACAAACAAAAAAAAAACAGAACAGAAATGTGTAAGCCAGGTACTGGTGGCTCATACTTGCAGCCTTAGCTACTAAGGAGGCTGAGATTGGAGGATCGAGATTTGAAGCTAGCCCAGCCAGGAAAATCTGTAAGACTCTTATCTCCAGTTAACCACCTAAAGACCAGAAGTGCAGCTGATGGTCAAAGTGTTAGAGCACTTGCTTTGAACAAAAGCGCCCAGAGACAATGCCCAGGCCCTGAGTTCAAGCCCCATGACTGAGAAATTAATATACAAAATAGTAGACAGCTTTATATGTTGAAATTCTAATAGTATTTAAGTTTTCTGTGACACTTCATATTTTGTAAAAAGTTAAAAATCTTGAGTCAGGTATGCTGGTACATGTCTGTAATCCTAGCATTCAAGGCAGCAGAAGCAGGTGGATCGTTGAGTTTGATCCTAGCCAGGTCTAGATAGTGAGGCCTTGTCTCAAAAAAAAAAAAGAAGAAAAAGGGTTAATGTATTCATGTTAAGAAAAGTACACACTTACTTTACAAATGTCTGGAATTCAATTTCTAGAAATACTTTTCTATACAATGTTTTTGTTGTACACTTTGTTTCAGCAAATTCATTTGGCATCTTCTGGTTTTAGGAATTGGCTCATCTAGTTCTAATGTTATCTATTGAAAGCAAAATGTTTTTCTTTGTTAGCCTTTTTCTCACAGGTAATTAACTTCCATTGTAGTATTTTTTGTTTATTATGCTTTTTATTGTTAAACAGAACAATGACAAAAAGGAATTTCTCTCAACACCACCTCATAATCTAAGAAAAAGATTAATAGGTATGTATTTCTTTTTATGTGAAGTCTTTATAAAAATAACCTTGAACTAGGGTCCATAATGATTAAGCACACAGGTTGTTGAACTGCTTAGAATTTAATCTTTGGCCTGCCACTTCTAGGTCCTCCCTGTGCCTCAGTTGTTCCATCTGTACATTAGGCATATTAGTGGTACCAATTCCAGAATTGTTTTGAGGACCAGTTGAAGTAAAGGACATCAGACATGCCCCATATAGACTTGGATCTTGGTACAAGCCTAACAGATAAGTTAGTTGCTGTCTTCTATTGTTATAATCATTATAATTGCTTGTTATCATTCTTTTCATGAAAGAAGGGATGTGTTCATGTTCTCAAATTTCTACATTCCTTAAGGGGAGGACTGTAGGTTTTTATTTAATATTTTTAATTAAAAAATTTAACACCATTCACATTGAATGGAGCGAATATTGAGTTCAGTTAAAATATCTCTCTAACAAAATAACATAACTTTAGTTTGTTTTGAGACACCTTGGAAGTGTTTCTTTTGCTTTATAATACAAAAAATATTCAGAATTGTACTAAATGCTAGTGAAAGTCAAATACAGAGACATGGATCTTGCCTTTTGGGAGGATACAAATGGCTTCAAATGTTTGAGTAGTTGGTTTCAGGGCAAATGACTTATTGGCTCTTATATTTCAGAAAGATCCAATCCTTTTTTTTAGGTGTTGTTTGGTAATAATTGTCATCTAATTTAGAATAGTCTTCATACTCTTACTCTTGCTTTGTAAAATTTGGATTTTATAGAGCTCATATTCCATTTTTATAAGTATCAAAACAATAATGCTGAATGATCAGAAGTAATAAAAGGTAATATATTGCAATTATCATTATTACTATTTCATTTGAAACATAGCTTGTGTCCTGTATTTTCTCTATTTTCTCCTTACTCCAAAGAAGAATGCTCTTTAGAAAGAAGGGAAATACTTCCTTCTCAGTCACTGCCAAATATATATACCTACATCTATATATAAATAAGAGACATTTTCTGGTATCTGCTACTGCTCTTAACCCACACATACGCAATGAGTAACATCAGTGCAAATTGGAAACCACTAATCTATGTAGGCCTACAAAATGAAGACTTTTTAAAAAATTATGTATTTGTAATATGTTGGCTTTGTATAATGCTTTGGGAATCATCCATTATTAAAAATAAACGTACTGATTTGGTTAAAGTTATTTCACTAATTTTTTTTTTTTTTGTCGGTCGTGGGGCTTGAACTCTGGGCCTGGGTGCTGTCCCTCAGCTCTTCAGCTCAAGGCGAGCGCTCTACCACTTGAGC
>NW_012274852.1:0-1170 GCF_000151885.1 Dipodomys ordii
CCTCAGCACCACATAAGAAAAAAGCCGGAAGTGGCACTGTGGCTCAAGTGGTAGAGTGCTAGCCTTGAGCTGAAGAGCTGAGGGACAGTGCCCAGGCCCCACAACCAGACCCCCCCCAAAAAAAACAAAGAACTCAGGGACAATGCCAGGCCCTGAGTCCAAGCTCCAGGACTGGCATACACGTGGTTGGGAGAAGCAGCCAGGTATTGGTGGCTCACACTTATAACTACTCAGAAGATTCAGATCTCAGGATTGTGGTTCCAAGTTGGTAGATGTGAAATTCACTTCCAATTCACCACCAAGAGAAAAAAAGTGGAGCTGTGACTCCAGTGGTAGAGGACCAGCTTGAGTGGAAAAGCTAAAGGGCAGCACTCATGCTCTGAGTTCAAACTGCCCTCACCCCCAGGTGTGGTACAAGCTAAGGAATGTTGGGGGGCTAAAAATAAGGCTTTGTAGCTGAGTGGACACTTGCATACATGATCCCTGGGCTGATCTTCAGTGCCCACCTTCCCTAGACCCCACAAACAACTGTGAAGTAGTTGTCAGGTGACATACTGCAGAATTTATAAGCCAAGCAGCATGGGTGGGGGGGTGGTTCTGTATTGAATTCAACTACAGGGGTTGTCTGGTGGCATCACTGTGCCCTAGGAGGACTCTGGTCAGACTTTTATACCAGACATTTTTCATCCTAAAATTTGGTTAGCCTAACGCCACCTGTCCCCTGAAGTCTAGCACTTCTTTAGCACAAGTAAAAGGACAGTTCAGAGTGTTTGGGTATAGGATAGGGCCAGTCTTAAATCTAAGAAGCATTATTGCATTTAGTTTTAATGGCTACTTTCTATCAAAATTTTACCAGTTCTCTCATGTATTTAAATTATACAGAGGCCAATGTATTTATTTAAAAATGTAGACACAAGTGTTTTTTTCTTCCTTGCTATGTTTCTAACGTATTTATAAGGTACCATGTGATTTTGTTGTTGTTGCTTTGTATGTATGTCCCTCCCCCACTGTATAATCCCTGTTTTCACTGTATTTGATGTTGGTATTATTTGGGGAGGGGAAGGGAAAAAATAAAATGTTGAAACAGGGATACAGATTGACCCATTACAACAATGAGATGTACAAGATGCTATGGAAAAGCGAACTTTATAATTTAGGCGGGGGGGGGGG
>NW_012274853.1:0-1202 GCF_000151885.1 Dipodomys ordii
CAGATAAGTTGATGTTAGGGGAATGAACCCCAAGAAAAGTATTCAAATATTTTTTTGTGTTTTTTGATTTTTTCTTTCATGTAATTGTTTCTAACATATTTATAAGATGATTTATATGTTGCTTTGTATGTCCCTTCCCCGCGGTATAACCCCTGCTTTCACTTTATTTGATATTGGTATAATTTGTGGAGGGGAAGGGAAAAAACAAATAGTTTAACTAGGAATACAGGTGGACCCATTGCAACAATGAGATGTACAGGTCGTTATGTCGAAAAACGAACTTTACAACTTTGGTGGGGAGAGGGAGGACTTGTTGGGGGGAGGGGGGAGTATGGGAAGGAATAGGAAGAGGAAACGAAGAGGAGGCAAAAATGCTTGATAAGAAATGTACTCATGATCTTGCCCATGTTATTGTAACCCCTCTGTACAGTATTTTCACAATAAAAAATAAATAAAATTAAAAAAAGAAAGAATTGCCAGAAAAAAAGGAAAGTCTTTTTTTGTTTGTTTATTTTGTTTTCTGGGGCTAGAGATCTAATCCAGGATGTTGCACTTTAATTCTACTTCCTTACATGGTAAAAAAAAAAATACCAGCAGAATCTCAGTTGAAAAACATAGTTGTTATAGGCATGCTCCTACAGAGATTATCACATGTAGATGGTATGTTACATGTCAACATACAATGGTAATGTTCGTGATTCTGTTATAATTACACTGCAACAAGGTGAGATTACTAGTTACCATTCTACTCTCTCCCTCTCTCCTGAAAGCTGTGACCACAATTTGGAATCCTTTTTTTTTTTTTTATTTGTGAACATACTGTACAGAGGGGTTACAATTACATGGGCAGGATAATGCGTACATTTCTTACCAAACATTGCAGCCTCCTCCTTTGTTTATCCTTCACATCCCTTCCCAGCCTCCCCCCTCCCCCCCCCAGTCCCAATCCTTCTCCCACTCCCTACCCCCCCCACAGTCATTGTAAAGCTCATTATGGACATGGCAACTTGTACTTCTCATTGTTGCAACAGGTCCGCCTGAATCCTTAAGCGACTTGTTTTTCCCCATCTCCTCCACAAGTTATACTGACATCAAATATAGTGAAAGTGTGGGGGAGGGACATACAAAGCAACAAAGAAATAATCTTATAAATGCGTTAGAAACACATGCATGAAAGAAAAAAAACATTAAAATACATATCT
>NW_012274854.1:0-997 GCF_000151885.1 Dipodomys ordii
GCATGCAAGGCAAGTGCTCTACCACTGAGCCACCTTCCCAGCCCTATAATTCTTTCTTCTAACTGGATCCTTTCTTCAGACAACTGTTGATTCATTTTCTTTAACTATAGATTAGTTGGCAATTGGTATAATTTTATTTTTATTTTGGTTGATCATGGGGCTCAAACTCAGAGCCTGGGTACTGTCCCTGAGCCTTTTTGTTCAAGCCTAGCACTCTACCACTTTGAATCACAGCTCTACTTCCGTTTTCTAGTAGTTAATTGGAAATAAGAGTCTCATGGGAGCCAGGAGCCAGGTGCCGGTGGCTCACACCTGTAATCCTAGCTACTCAAGAGGCTGAGATTTGAGGATCACAGTTCAAAGCCAGATGGGGCAGGAACAACCATGAGACACTTATCTCCAATTAACCACCTGAAGTGGTACTGTAGCCCAAGTGGTAGAGTGCTCACCTTAAGTTGAAGATCTCAGGGACAACACCCAGGCCCAGACTTCAAGACCCACGACTGACAAAAAAAGAGTCTCATGGGCTTTCCTCCCCAGACTGGCTCAGATCTCAGCCTCCTGAGTAGCTAGGATTACAGGCATAAATCACTGGTGCCCAGCTTTATTTTAATAATTTTTTATTTATTTGAGGTTCCTTGAAAGAAATTCATTGTATTTTTCTATCATTGGGGGGAGTGTCTTACAAATGCCAATTACACTATTTTATAGATAACGTTACATAAGTCTCATATAGCATTATAGATTTTTCTGTCCACTTTTTCTACTAATTATGAAGTATTAAAATCCCCATTTAATTACCAGTAGTTTATTTCTTTTTTTTCTTTCCTTTTTCTTTTTTGTCGGTCGTGGGGCTTGAACTCTGGGCTTGGGCGCTGTCCTTGTGCTCTTCAGCTCAAGGCGAGCACTCTACCGCTTGAGCCACAGCACCACTTCTGGTTTTTTCGCTTATGTGGTGCTGAAGAATCAAACCCAGGGCCTCATGCAATCAAGGCAA
>NW_012274855.1:0-1952 GCF_000151885.1 Dipodomys ordii
ACACACACACACACACACACACACACACACACACACACACGATAAGATAGAATTTAAGGGTTTCCTGATAACATAGCCAGGTATGACTCTCCTATGATGGCGAGTGCTCCTGGACCATGGCTGAGAAATGTAGCTGGACCAAGCAGTGTCTTAAGATGCTTCAGGTCAGGTCAGTGGGCCTACCTCTGGAGCCAAGGAGAGGTGTAATTGCTTCCTCCTGCAAGATTGTGGCTGGGGCTGGAACCAGGTCACAGGCTAGTTGATGATATATTTCTGGGCTGGAAATTGATGGACCAGTTACTCAAGGCAAAGGACCCAGGTTCTTGTCCTAGAACTAAGGGCACTCTGGAGACTGTGCTGTCGCCTGAACTGCAGTCAGGATCAATGGAGGCAATTCTGCCACCCAAGTTCATGGCTGTCTTCCTGCATGAACTTTCCCCAGTTCAGGACTCTACTTTCATACCTGGAACACAAACCTCCTATAAAGACACTTAGGTATTTTGCAGTGGGAGTACATAAACAAGGGACTTCCGGTCCACCATTTTGCTGCTGGTATCCAACGCTGTTTCCAGCTTTGATTCTTTCTGCTTTCTCTTATTCCACTTTCTCCTCTTCTTTCTTTTACTGTGGGATGGTGTTTGATCTGTTCTTTGAGATAATTTTACTTTTCCTTTTGCAGCTAACTTTAAAATGGTAACATTGGACTGTACAATTATTTCTTGGAAGTATATATTGATAGTCAGCTAATGACATAGTTGACTCCACACCCTTCCAGGTCTCTTCTCCTACCTTCCCTTCCTGAGGCTAATTTGTCATAGACTAAGATTGTCCTGTTTTTAGCCTACAAGTAGTTTCCTTTGGAGTGAAAACACAAGCTCATAATTTTAGTGCTCCATCCATCAACTTTAAATAGTCTTTTTCTGTTCTCATATTATTCTTACCCTTTCTACATTTTTAGAGTATAATATGAAGTATATAAACTTACCAATTATAGAACTTCATTTTTTGTTGTTACATAAGAAAAAAAATCCCCTGATATTTAGGCTTAACCTTGAATTTAAGTTGTTTCAAGAGCCACAAGCTGGCCTTCAAAACAGATTTTCAATTCATCTCTCACGTGGCTGGAGTATTGCCTTGAAGGACTTTTATTGAGGTCACCATATTTATAGTTACTATATTTCATTGACTCTTGGATAAACAATATTATGAGTTTGTCTATTTCTCTTTTTTTTACTGCCTAAACAGAATATTCTCAGGATAATACGTTCTTTCCTTGAGGATTCTGCAATAATTCTCTCATTTACCATAATTTTTGTAAAAGTCTGATTATTCTGTTTGTTCTTTGTTTATAAATATTAATTCAATTTTATTAATCAAAGCACCATATCTTTAGTCAATTGAACTTTTCATTTTTCTATGCTACTTTTTGTTGAGCACTGTCATATCCTTTAATTTTTTAAAATATAATTTCAGGGAAAAAATGATGAAATTTGCTTTTTGAGTAGCTTCCTTTTCATTCAGTTTACTTCTGTAGGAGTACCTGTCAAGTTGGCTGATGCTTGTTGTCTTTTTAATCTCTAAAATGTCTTCCAGTTTAGTTTTGATTTCGTTTCCTCTGATGCCACGCCGACTCCAGTGGAGTCTGCTTAGCATGGGAAACCATCTATCAGACCATGATAGGGGCTTCAGAGACCTATCTCTGAGTTTTGGGACTTCACCAAAGTCTACCTCAGAGAATGGGGCTTTACAGAAACGTATCTCCAAGTTTTGGGACTTCACCGAAGTCTACCTCGGAGAATAGGGCTTCTAAGAGGCCTACTCCTGGGAAAAGGCTGGCAAAACCCCTGGAAAAGATGTGCTCTTTGTACTTGCTCATTGTCAACGTTTCCCTATACAAAGCTCTTTCTGAAGAGTGTTGACGACTCCAATATCTGATGAGTGTCTTAAAAATA
>NW_012274856.1:0-1552 GCF_000151885.1 Dipodomys ordii
TGCCCATGTAATTGTAACCCCTCTGTACAGTATTTTCACAATAAAAAAATAAATAAGATAAAAAATAAAATAATTTCTCTGACTAAAACAAAAAGAAGAGAAATTCACCAAGCTTAAATCCAGGGAAGAAATCCGGGACTATTCCAAGAAAACAAGCAAACAATACAAATACTGGTAGGATTACAGACAATCTTGAGAAAACTGCAGTCATAAAAGACAGATACATTAAAAGATTTACTTTTAACCAAGAGAATCCCTGACTCTGACTCCATCCCTAGAGTCTACAATTACCCAGCAAACCCACAGGTAATCACTGCATTATAACTGGTATGTGGTATAGACTTAGGAAGTGAGATACATGAACAAACTCAAGACATGGGAAAGGAAAAGAAAAAAAAACAGGTACTATAGAGTTTGGTAACTATATGTGTATGTGTGTGTGTGTGTGTGTGTGTGTGTGTGTATAACTTCAATCTAGATTAATACTTTACAGATAAATTTATCTTCTACTATATAATGTCTGGTATTCCAAATATGTTATTAAATATTCCATACACATGAAACAGTACATGCTAAATATACAAAACTTTAGAAATGGCCTCAGAGATGGCAATAATGCTGGGATTATCTCCTATGCATTATTAAACATTTATGAAAAGTATGTTATTGGCTTTACTGGAAAATATAGACAATGTGTAAGGATATATAAGGAAGGCAAATAATAAAAGATAAATACTTTAAAAATACAAAAGAAAGGCTAGAAATTAAACAAACAAAAACCCCACAATGTAACAGAAATGAATCTTCCCTTCTGTGAGTTTATCAATAGACTTCACACAACAAAGGAAAGTTTAGTGAATATGAATATAAGTAAATAAAACCTATGCCAACTAAACTCAGGACAGACAATGCCCATTGGATTATTTAAGATATATGGGATAATATAAAGGCCTATAACATATTCACATGCAGAGTATTAGAAAGAAAAGGAAAGTAGAACAAAACAGATGAGACATTTGAAATAATTATGACCGGGCATTATGCTGAAATTAATGAAAGCAAATCATGTTTCTAAGCAGTCCAGAAAACACCAAGGAATGTTCTTGAAATGGAAAAAGTTATTCAGGCAGAGTACAATGATGTAGGTAAGAAGCTCTCAACTCTTTTAGTATGAATAGCAAAAAATCACTTGCTAACCAAAGGCACAGCACAGACAAGGGGGAAATAGTTGTTTTGTAATGCAGACATATGACCAACCCTGTCATAGGACAAGACAGTTACCATCAATATGGAGAAAGAAGGCATGCTGAAAAAAAAATAAAAAACAAAAAACCTCTGGGTAGTTGAAACAAGTATAATGCTGCTTCTCTTTTACCCATCTCAAAAGCCACTTCAAACCTAGTCTGATCATGCAATAAACATTAAATCCCAATTGAGGCATATGCTTTAAATATACCATAAAACTATTATGGTCAATGACATTACAAAAATTGGAGGAGGCTGCAATGCTTGGTAAGAAATGTACGCATTATCCTGCCCATGTAATTGTAAC
>NW_012274857.1:0-1434 GCF_000151885.1 Dipodomys ordii
TTCAATTCCTCAGCACCACATAAGCAGAAAAAGCAGGAAGTGGTGCTGTGGCTGGAGTGGTAGACTAGCCTTGAGCTGAAGAGCTGAGGGACAGCACCCAGACACAGAGTTCAAGCCCCATGACCGACAAAAAAAAACAAACCAAAAAAAAAACAACTACTAATAGCCACAATTTACTAGCTATCACTAACTTCAGTAGTTACAAGCAAAGTATATATCTATTTATTACATTTACTCTTCGCATCAGCCCTGAGTTTGAGAAAGAACCTTCCTATCCATCCAAATGTCCCAGGTACACACCACAGCTTAAATGCAGAATCAGATAATGTACATCACTCATTCTCATTTTTCCATTCAGGAACCCCAATGAACTTCTAAATTTCCTAACTCAAAATCATCTTGCCCAAGAATGTGCACAGGTATCTTGGGAGCCCTGCCAACACTTGACTAAACAAATTATACATGAAAGAGAAAATAATCTGGTCACAACCAGCTCATGATTATTACCACTACCAAATAAGGTGAGTAGTCCACCTCCTCTACTCTCAAACTTTGCCCAGCTGCTAGGTGAAAGCAAACTATACAAACTATACAAAACACAGCATCTGCTGATGATAGTCACTGGAGAAAAGTAAGAAGCAAACCTACTGCATTCATGAAATCATCGTTCTTGAAGAGTATTCTCAGCAAGTGGCCCAGCATACACTCTGGATCAGCTCGACCTACCAAAAGAAGAGGGGAAGGAACAAACAAAAGAAAGAGTAAGTCATCCCAGTCAAGCATCTCAGACCTCTGGAATGCCATCTGAGTTGTTACTAGTAAAATGTCAGCAAAACTAAATGGAAGCATAGACAAGATTCCTGTGATGAGTTATAGTTAGTAATTAAAATTTTTTTTCTTTAAAATTAAAAGCAATCCTATAAGAACTGGAGACAGCCGGGCGCCGGTGGCTCATGCCTGTCATCCTAGCTACTCAGGAGGCTGAGATCTGAGGATCACGGTTCAAAGCCACCCCGGGCAGAAAAGTCCGTGAGACTCTTATCTCCAATAAACCACTAGAAAACCGGAAGTGGCGCTGTGGCTCAAGTGGTAGAGCACTCGCCTTGAGCTGAAGAGCTGAGGGCCCAAGCCCAGAGTTCAAGCCTCACGACTGACAAAAAAAAAGAATTATGATACCCACTTCCATTACAAATTAGCAAAATGAGACTTAGGAGAAAATAATGAAGGAAGAGGATGAGGCCACTTGTCCAAAGAACCAACTGCCCATGAACAGTATAGCTGAATTTGAACCCATAACCTAAACCCCAAAGCCCACTAGATCTACAAACAAAACTACTAATAGAGCCGGGCGCTGGTGGCTCACGCCTGTAATCCTAGCTACTCAGGAGGCTGAGATCTGAGGATCGCGGTTCAAAGCCAGCCCTGGCAGGAGAG
>NW_012274858.1:0-1957 GCF_000151885.1 Dipodomys ordii
AAGAATGGAGAAGTCTGTCCTTAAATTTTTATTCCAGAGATCCAGAAAGAAGGTTCTCAGGAGTGGAAGTAAGAGGCACACTGTGAATCTAGAAGGTAAGGAAGAAATCATAAGTATCCAACAAGAGGAAAAGTGGTTTTGTTTGATTCAATATTTGTGAGAAAGAACATGCTCTAAATAGCTCACAAATATGACTTTAATTTAGACATTAACTGATCCCAAAATGCATAATTATGTTGATCAAAAAATAAGTTATTCTCTCATTTGCCTCTGCTCCTTCCCTTCCCAATGCCAAAATTTACTTTGGAGATATGTGAGTCAGCATTGTCTGGAACATGGAGGAACAGTATTAGTACTAGGAAAGGGGAACGTGGAAAAGCTAGTCAGTCCTCATATCTATGACAATGCTATCATAAGACACCTTTCTACATTGAAGATAAGATTATGACAAGTGACTAGACAGATCGATGAATAAACTGAGACTACTTTGTGACTAGATGACATTGGGACACTTTTTATACTTGAAAGAAGACAGAGAACAAGTAGAATCCAGCACAAATTTGAAAACCAAATATCCTTCCAAAGTGGATCTCTACAGAAGCAGGAGTGGTCTGGAAGAAGTTATTTGAGTTGCCTCCTCATTTTAATCTAAGAATCCTAATTGTTCAGTGTGGTAGTTTAGTTTGAAGTTGATTCTGTGTGTCTTTTTCTTCATACATGTAAGAGGTATATATATATATATATATAGAGAGAGAGAGAGAGAGAGAGAGAGAGAGAGAGAGAAAGAGAGAGAGAGAGAGACTGACAGAAAGAAAAACAAAGAGAGGGAGAAAACAGAGAGAGATGAGTATTAAATCTGATATTACTGCAATGTGTTGACCATGAACCCTAAACAAATTATTTTAAAAATAATAAGGAACTGTATTTCCCTTTTTGTTGTTGTTGTTTTTCCAATCCAGGGACTTGCACTCAAGGTCTAGGTGTCTAGGTGTTGTCCTTGGGGTTTTTGTTTGTTTTTTGTTTTGTTTTTCTCTCAAGGCTAGCACTCTACCACTTGAGCCACAACTCCACTTCTGGCTTTTAGGTAAGTAGTTGGGTTGGCTTTTAATGGTGATCCTCAGATTTAAGCCTCATGATTAGCTAGGATTACAGGCTGGAGCCCCTTGTGCCTGGTATTAAAGGGATTTTAAAACAGAATTTTTACCCTATTGTCATCCAAAAATCAAAATTGTAGTTTAACAGTTTGACTATTTAGGTGTTTACTGAACCTAAGAATACATAGGCCAAGATTTTAAGAATAATTTTTATCACAGAGTATCTCACAGAGTACATTTTATCACAGAATATCTCACAGAGTAAACAATTACCATGGCGACTCACACATTCCCAATTCTCACCTTATTTGGCAGGTGTATCAAATGGTAGGATGGTACTGGAGGCTCCATTTTCATAGCACAAAATGAGGAAAGTGTGGGTTATGGTGGGAAAGCTTGTAATCCCAGCACCTGAGATTTCAGGGCCAACCTGATATCTATCCTCAAAGACACAGCCTGGGATATAGATTGGTAGTTGTCCTGACTCCTAGCACTCACAAGACTCTGGGTTCAATATACAACTGTAGAAAAAGAGGGAAGGAAGTGATATCTTTATTTCTCAGGGAGCTATGTTTTAGTTGTAAGAATGAAATATTTGTATCTATTGGGAAGGCTATGCCTTTTCCATATTGTTTATGTAAATGATGCTTTTATGTCCTTAGGCTACAAAAATTATATTATTTATTACTTATTAGTGTCCTGAGCTATAGTAGTGGTTATTTTTTTCCAGATAACTTCCACATCAAGCCAACAGAACTTGGAAAAAAGGACTAGCCCCATAATGCTCCAGAAGAAAAATAAAAATAAAACTGGAAGAGGAAGTAACTTATCCCAAACTTCTTGAAAGTCCTGCAAGAGAATTA
>NW_012274859.1:0-1483 GCF_000151885.1 Dipodomys ordii
AAAAAAAAAAAAAAAATAGCAAATGCATGTCAATCTTGGTAAGGGCTAAGCATCTTGGTTCAAAGCCAGTCTGGGCAGAAAAGTCCAAGAGATTTTTTTTTTTTTGGCCAGTCATGGGGCTAGAACTCTGGGCCTGACCACTGTCCCTGAGCTCTTCAGCTCTGGCGAGCATTCTACTACCTGAGCCACAGTGCCACTTCTGGCTTTTTCTGCTTATGTGATACTAAGGAATCGAACTCAAGGCTTCATGCATGCTAGGCAAGCACTCTACCATTGAGCCACCTTCCCAGCACAAGAGATTCTTAATTCCAATTAACTAGCAAACTATTGGACCAGAGGTGCTGCTCAAATGGTAGAGTACCAAGCTGTGAGTGAAAAAGTTGAGCAAAAGCACAAGGCTCTCAGTTCATGCCCTAGTACCAGCACACACACACACACACACACACACAACATTGAGATCATTACTAGAAAGAATAAAGACTTGATAACTCCTAAAAGTGCCTATTTGCCTTAAATTAATAGTAGTAGTCGTAGTAGTAATGCATAGTTCTTCAAAGGGGTTACAATTCCATGATAATCTTGCCTTTTTATTTAGGCCCCAGGAGCCTGAGATTTGGACATTTTAGGCTTCCATGGCAGAAGTAGTGTGAGCACAGTGTCGGGGCAGAGTGGCTGATCAGCTGTGGGCACAGTGGTTGATGCTGGATGAGCATGTGAGTCAAAACTAGGAGAAATACAACTGTGGAGCCCAAATGGGCTATAGCACTGGCTGCAGCATCTTCAACTACCTACAGAGTCTGTGGACAAGCCTCCACCCTCCATGAGAAATCTAGACAGATTGTGTTACTTCCTGTGAGAAGCACAAGTGGCTGAATGCTAGTGAGCTGCTCATTTCTTTATCCTGTTTGGCACAGAGAATTAGGATCAAACTCTTACCTTTGATGGAATTAGTGGCATTCCTTCCTTCCTTCCTTCCTTCCTTCTTTCCTTCCTTCCCTCTCTTTTCCTCCTTCCCTTCCTTCCTTATATTATATCATAATTTGGCATGAGAGGAAAAATTAGAGTATACCTCAGACTCTGAGGTGCACAGATCCAGGTCAAATACTTACGAGGTTTTCAGAGTGTAGTTTAGACCACCTGGAGTAACATGATACTTCTAGGACTCTTCCCTCCCTGTCCACTGAGGTTCAGCTCACTGTTATGATTAGGTAGAAAGGAATGAGGGAAGAACCAAATTCAGTTCCATTCCATGGTGGTCGGCTACAGCATTACTGGCAGATCTCCCCCACAGGACGTGCAAGTGTTTTCAGGTTCTTTTTTTTTGGGGGGGGGTGTCCGGTCATGGGGCCTGAACTCTGGGCCTGGGCGCTGTCCCTCAGCTCCTCAGCTCAAGGCTAGCGCTCTACCACTTGAGCCACAGCGCCACTTCCGGCTTTTTTCTTTTTGCTTATGTGGTGCTGAGGAATCAAACCCAGGGCCTCAG
>NW_012274860.1:0-2140 GCF_000151885.1 Dipodomys ordii
CAAAACTGAGATATTTGCATGTGATATATATATATAGTTAGTGATCACCGACAATTAATGATAATTTACCATAACCAGATTATATAGAGAACTCCTAAGACTCAACAATAAAAAGACAAACTATCCAAATAAAAAGTGAGCAGAACACCTGCCTAGACATCTTCCCAGCGAAGATGCACAAATGGCCAAGAAACACACAAACAGATGTTCAACACCAGTAGTCATCAGGGAAATACAAATTAAATCCACAATGAGATCATGGTTATAATTTAAGAAAAGCAAAGAGGGAAATAGGCATAAACCAGGGTATGAAAAATGGAGTCTCATTTATTGCTACAGGAAACATAAAATGGCACCGTTTCAATGTTCTCTGACATACTGGCATATGCAATCAGCAATACACTGTTAGATGTGGAAAATAGCTTGGCTTTTCCTAAAGGGACTTGACATAGAAATACCACATGGTCGAGCAGTTCCACTGAACCTATATACACCCAAGTAGTTAAGAGCTATTCCAACAAAAATGTGTGCAGTAGACGCTTGGTATTCTCAGGTATATGGTTCCAATGATACTGTCATTGAGGAAAACATGTAGATGCTCACATGCCTGGAGTTTAGTATGACACTATAAGTTAGTACTATATTGTAAATGCTCAATTTAGTTTTGTCCCCATACCACACACCAACTTCTGCTAAAAATATGCTTCCTTTTAACAAATCTAAAATTGTTCACTTTATCACTTTAAATTGAATACATTGACTTTTGCCTTGCCTTTGGGGGTGGAGAGAGACACACTCAAGCAGATCGCACAACTGATGATAACAAGGGGTTGACAGATCTGCTCAGCATCAGTTGAGCTGGTGGAGAATTAAAATTCTTGTTCTTGAAATTTCTTTTTATTTTTTTAAAAAAATTTGCCACATTGGTCAAAACTGCACAGAATTAATCTGCAAATCAAATAGGATTACTGGACATAATTGCTTAGAGCAGTTTAATTCACAACAACTAAAAGATAGACTAGAGCTAAATGTTTACCAACCCCAATGACACATAAACAAAATGTGGTAATGTATGCAAAGTAGTACTATTCGGCCATAAAAAGTAATGATGTATTGATGCATGCTATAATACCAATAAACCTTGGCAATATTTTACAAAATAATAAATGCCACACACAAAAGACTTCATTCATACAAAAATACTCAGAATAGGTAAGTCAACAGGAGCAGAAAGCAGACAGTTTCTAGGTAGAAGAAGCAGGTGATTTTTAAGTAGAAGGCAAAAGGGCAGAAAGAAAAATGAATGCTTTGTCTCAACAATGGAAAAGAACAAATCTACTTCTATAATCTCTTTTAATTCTGGCATTCATCTATTCATGACTGCAAAGTCTTTGAAACCTAAACATCAACCACACTGACCTACCTTCCTAGTTTGTTATGTTGGAAATTAAACTCTCAGTACATGCAATTTCACAGACATATTCATACTGTAACAGAACCCAATATTGGTGACCATTACATAAGAATATAAATGTAGTAAGCATTATTGAATTACATACTTAGCATATTTAATTGTATTGTATATTGATTTTACCTCAATAAAACTGTGTACCAGTAACAGAACCCAATATAGGTGACCATTACGTAAGAGTATAAATGTAGTAAACATCACTAAATTACACATAGTTAGCATGTTTAATTGTATTACATTTTGATTTTACCTCACTAAAACTATGTACCAAGCTACATAATAATGTCACTCTTATTATTCACTATTAAGAAAGCAAGACCCAGAAGAGCCTAGTATAAGAATTCAATTACACCTTAAGTAGATTTGCCTAGAAGAAAAGACTTGAAGGATACAATATATAATGTTACTAGGGGCCATCATTAGGTTTTTAAAATAGCAAGTAATTTGATTTGTTCTTTATTACTATACTTTAAAATTTTTATTTTAACATGTGGTTCTTTAAAGTGAAAAATAACAAACAGATGATTTTTCTTGTCAATAAAAACTTAAATCCAATCCTTCTCCTTCCCAATCCTTGGGATTGGGGGGGAGGGGGGAGGCTGGGAAGGGATGTGAAGGGTAAACAAAGGAGGAGGCTGCAATGCTTGGTAAGAAATGTATGCATTATCC
>NW_012274861.1:0-1676 GCF_000151885.1 Dipodomys ordii
AAAAAAAAAAAACCAGCTTTGAGTTCTATCAGTCTTACATGAGTTTTATAGTTCCCTCCAACACATGCTCCCAATATAAAGAGTTGAAGCAAGAAATGAGATCACCCTACCCACTCACATGCATGTGTGAGAACAGAAATTCTTCAGGAAATCTACCCAACAAAAGAAGAAAAAGATGCTTTCCTTGGATCAGAGGAAAGAGTCACACCTATGAGTTTGTTGTCCAACTACCTCCATTTTCAGCAGATACATGTTCGGTGTTATTATCTAATGTTTTATGAATCCTTAATAATAAATATACTATAAATAAGCATATTTCATACAATTTTGCCACTAATTGTATCGAAACTTAATAAGGTTATGCTTCTGTCCCTTGCTTATCTTTGTAGTGTGCATTACTAAAATATCATCCTTACGTATATTGATTTACTCTTCCCCTGGGATTTCTTTATAGAATATGCATGACCCATCATCTACTTTACTCCTACAGAAAGGGCCATGCGTATGGTGGGTGCTATGTTGGTCTTACAGTCCTCTTCAGAAAAGTGAATTCTGCTTTATAGAAAGCATTAATGAGTCATTTCCATAAGCCCCTCTGGAACATGCAGAAAAGAAGTCTTAATCTCCTACTCTGCCAATAAATATACATATACATGTACATATACATATTTATGTACATGTATATGTGAGTGTGTGTACATATAATTGGAATGTCTGTTATGAACAAGAAAACAAGCAAGAGTACAAAGTGTGAGTTCAAACCCCAATACTGGCCAAAAAACATTAAAATTTATTTCTCTTACTCAAAATGCTTTCCTCCATTTTCTATTTTTAAAGTTCCTCTGCTTTTATAATTGACATTACATATGCTCATCTGTTCCATCTAAATAATTTTTCTCTCTCTTTCTCTCTTTTCGTGAAAATATTGTCCATAATCACTGTGTTTGTTTCTTATCACCTTCCATTTCTTCCTTCCCTCGCAATCCAAGAAAGCTGTTCTCCCCAAGGTGAGCAGAAATCTCTACCATTAAAATTCAGGAAGGATTTGAACATGTAGTTTCTGTTATGGACACTGTTCCCACTCCATCAAAATACTTGTGTTCTCTTTCCTTTAGTCCTTTAAAACTTCATTATTTTTCTTCTACTTGTATATCTTTTTCTGCAGGGACTTAATCTTGTTTTATCTGCACCTTACACACTGGAGTCTTAGTTCTGCTTTGCTTTTCTTTCTCACTTTGTTTTCCTGATTGAGTTTGCCTATTCCTAATACTTCAGGAACTCTAGCACCTTGAGGAATTCCAGCTAGATCTTCCTCCTGAGCTCCCAGAAGTAATATAACTGCATAGGAGACAATCCCATTTGAATTGCTAGAATAACCCCAAATTCTACATGTCAAAAATGAACACATTAGTGTGCTCTGCCAAATATGTAATTGCTTTATATTCTTCATACTCACAAACAATAAAACCATCTGCCCCATTACCTAAAACAGATATTCGGCAATCATTACCTGCTGCTTTCATCCTCCTCACAACTAACAGTTACCAACTCCTTCCTTACAGTTAAAATCTATTTCTATTTTGGGGGGGGGTCTGGTCATGGGGCCTGAACTCTGGGCCTGGGCACTGTCCCTCAGCTCTTCAGCTCAAGGCTAGCACTCTACCACTTGAGCCACA
>NW_012274862.1:0-7577 GCF_000151885.1 Dipodomys ordii
AAGCTGGGAAATGGCACTGTGGCTCAAGTGGTAGAGTGCTAGCCTTGAGCTGAAGAGCTGAGGGACAGTGCCCAGGCCCAGAGTTCAGGCCCCACGACTGAACCCCCCCCAAAAAAAGACTATGTCTTTATCCTGTATATATCTGTATGTATAGATATATAGATATATAGATATAGATATAAACATATATATATATATAAACATATAAACTCCATTTCAATGACCAAGTATACTAATACAGATATAGCTAACATTGGACAAAGTTTAGTGGCATACAAATGTTACTTATAAGAAGCAAGTAGTATTTCTCATCATCTCATCCACCAGTGAACTAACTTACTGCTTTATTGCTCTCAAGAAAAGTAACTGTGTAGGCCTAGACAATGAGTCAGCACATGGATACCTGCAGGTAACTCTGACCTATGAGCTAAAACTTGGTAGTAATTTTTTTTTTGGTCCTTGTTGGTAAAAATCCTGCTACTCATAATTCCAAGAGTTTATATTACTAATAGTTTGAATGTTCTTTAGGATTCAAGCCTTAATGCTGGCAGTAAGTACATATATCCCACAGTATTTCAAGTTAGAAAGGCAAAGCTTCTCAGCAGGAGGCCTCAATGTGCCCCCCCTGGCCTAGAAACTCCCTCCCCTTCCAGGCTGAAAGCTACCCATCCATAGCTGCTTGCCTATCTGAAACCCCGATGAGTATGTCATTCCCCTGTGGTGGAGGTCAGTGTCTCCTGTTCCACTCTGTTCTAAGCCCCTATCTCATAGCAAGAATTTAGATGGATAAGTGAAGGGATTAATTCAGTGATCCATTACTGTGGGTCAGCTTAGCCTTTATTCTTCCACAAAAACTTCAGAGGCTAGCCCAACCTAGAGATCTCTTTCATGTCCTCAAGTCTGGTACTTTGCTTAGCCCAAGGGACATAGACACAATTCAGAGACATCAGGTACTCTTAAAATGCACTCCTGCATTCAGATTGACACAATTCAGAGACATCAGGTACTCTTAAAATGCACTCCTGCATTCAGATTGTTTATTAATGGTCCAGTCAACTCATTCCTTGTGTATTTAATTTTTGGATCTAATTGGATGATGAACTATCTGCATGTCAAGACCCTGTGGCTCCTAGCTTCCATACTTGTTTTTTTTTGGGGGGGTCTGGTTGTGGGGCCTGAACTCTGGGCCTGGGTGCTGTCCCTCAACTCTTCAGCTCAAGGCTAGCGCTCTACCACTTGAGCCACAGCACCACTTCCAGCTTTTTTCTTTTTGCTTATGTGGTGCTGAGGAATCGAACGCAGGTCCTCATGCATGCAAGGCAAGGGCTCTACCACTGAGCCACCTTCACAGCCCCTAGCTTCCATACTTGGCTTCCTTCTTTCTTCTCTAGAGTCCAGCATATGAACCCATCTTCAATTCCAGCAAAACATATTAAGTGGGTCATGATATACCAATATCTATTGGCCTAATATGAAGCCACCTTCTGCTATTCTGCTCTGGACTTCCATCCCTCTGATATCTGTGACCTACTTGTTGCCTTGAGACCAAGTTTTCCATCTCTACACTTTTTTTATTTTCTTTATTGTGAAAATGCGGTACAGAGGAATTATAATTACATGAGCAAGGTAATGAGTACATTTCTTCTCAAGCATTGTTGCCTCTTCCTTTGTTTCCCCTTTCCCTTCCCATCTCCTACCCCCCCACCCCCAGTCCCCTTCTTCCTCCCTTCCCCCCCACCAAAGTTGTAAAGTTAGTTTTGCAACATAACAACTTGTACATCTCATTGTTGCAATGGGTCCACCTGTATGCCTAGTAAAATGATTTGTTTTTTCCCTTCCCCTCCACAAATTATACCAACATCAAATACAGTGAAAGCAGGGGTTATACCGTGGGGGAGGGATATACAAAGCAACAAAGAAATCATCTTATAAATATGTTAGAAACAATTACATGAAAGAACAAACATTTGAATACTTCTCTTGGGGTTCATTCCCCTAACAGCAACTTCTCTGAACTTTTCTGCTTGTCCCAGACATATACTAGTTATTGCAAATAAGGAAAACCATAGGACCTATGTTTCCTTGGCCTGGCTTACTTCACTTCATATAATTTTTTCCAAGTCGTTCTATTTCCTAACAAATGGGGCAATGTCATTCTTTCTGATGGAGGCATAGAATTCCATTGTGTATATATGCCACATTTTCTTGATCCATTCATCTACTGAGGGGCATCTGGGTTGGTTCCATATCTTAGCTATGGTAAATAAGGCTGCAATAAATATAGTTGTGCTAGTAGCTTTAGTATGGTCTTGTTTGTGCTCATTTGTGTAAATGCCCAAAAGTAGGATTTCTGGGTCATAGGGGAGCTCTATGTGGAGTCTTTTGAGGAACCTCCATACTACTTTCCAAAGTGGTTGAACAAGTTTACACTCCCACCAACAATGCAGTAAGGTCCCGTCTGTCCACATCCCCTCCAGCATCTGTTGTTTATTAGAGTTCTTGATTATAGCCATTCTAACTGGAGTGAGGTGATATCTCAATGTTGTTTTGATTTGCACTTCTATTATGTCTAGGGATGTTGAGCATTTCTTCGTGTGTCTATTGGCCATCCTTCTTTCCTCTTCAGAGAAGTTTCTCTTTAAGTATTTAGCCCACTTATTTATTGGGCAGTTGTTTCTTTGAGAATTTGTTGTTGAGGGATTTAACTTTTTGAGTTCCAGGTATATTTTAGATATGAAACCATTGTCCATTGTATGGCTAGTGAAGATCTTCTCCCAATCCATGGGCTTTCTATTGATCTTGCTAGCTATGTCCTTTGCCATGCAGAAGCTCTGCAATTTCATGTAATCCCATTTGTCCAATCTTTCTTTGATTTGTTGTGTTTCTGGGTCTCTATTAAGAAAATTTCAGCCTGTGCCAACAAGGCTTAGGGTTTCTCCTATTCCATCCTGTAATATTTTCAGAGTGTCTGCTTTGACTCTGAGGTCTTTGATCCATGTGGAGTTCATTCTGGTGCAGGGTGATATATAAGGATCTAGCTTTAGTTTTCTACAAGTAGTTAACCAATTTTGCCAGCACCATTTACTGAGGAGGCTGCCTTTCTTCCATTCTATTTTTTTAGCTCCCTTATCCAATGTTAGATGGCTATAGGTCTGTAGGTTCATTTCTGGGTTTTCAATTCTATTCCATTGGTCCTGAGGTCTGTTCTTGTGCCAATACCAAGCTGTTTTGATTCCTATGGCTTTATTATGGTAGAGTTTGAAATTTGCTATTGATATTCCTCCAGCACTGTTCTTTCTGTAAAGTATCGTTTTTGCTATTTGGGGTTTTTTATTGTTCCATATGAATTTTTGGATTGCCTCTTCTATTTCCTTGAAGAATGAGATTGGAATATTGATAGGTATTGCATTGAATTTGTAGAGAGCCTTGGGAAGTATTGCCATTTTTACGATGTTGATCCTTCCAATCCAGGAGCATGGAAGGTTTTGCCACTTCTAAGTTCTGTTTTGATTTCCTTTTTCAGATTTTTAATCATCATAGAGGTCCTTCACTTCTTTGATTAAGTTAATTCCTAGGTATTTTATTTTTTGTAGGGCTATTACAATTGGAGTTGCTTTCCTAATTTCAGTCACGCTTTTCTCATTGTTGGCATACAGAAAAGCCATTGATTTTTGAGGGTTAATTTTATACCCTGCTCTTGTGTCAAAGTTTTGAATCAGCTTGAGTAATTTGGGAGTGGAGTCCATGAGATTCTTTAAATACATGATCATGTCATCTGCAAAGAGGGAGAGTTTTACTTCATCTTTCCCTATTTGGATCCCCTTTATGTTTGCATCTTGTCTTATTGCTGTAGCTAGGCATTCTAATACTCGATTGAAGAGAAGTGAAGAGAGTGGACATCCTTGTCTCATTCCTGAGTTAAGAGGAAATGGCTTTAGTTTTTCACCTTTAAGTATAATGCTGGCTGTAGGTTTGTCATATACAGTCTTTATTGTATTGAGGAATGTTCCATGGATTCCTAATTTTTCCAGAACCTTCATCATAAAGTGGTGTTGGATCTTGTCAAATACTTTTCCTGCATCTATTGAGATAACCATATCCTTGCTGCTGTTGATGTGATGAATTATAAAAACTGATTTGCGTATATTGAACCAGCTTTGCATTCCTGAAATGAATCCTATTTGATCGTGGTGTATGATTTTTTTGGATGAGTTGTTGAAGTCTATTGGCCAGATTTTGTTGAGAAGTTTTGCATCGTTGTTCATCAAAAAAAATGGGTCTATAGTTCTCTTTCTTTGATGACTCCCTGCCTGGTTTTGGGATGAGGGTTATGATGGCTTCATAGAAAGAATTCAGTAGTGAACTTTCTCTTTCAATTTCCTTGAGGAGTTGGAGGAGTATTGGTCTGAGCTCTGCTTTGAAAGCCTTGAATTCCGCTGTAAAACCATCTGGTCCTGGGCTTTTCTTAGATGGCCGGTCTCTTATTGCTGTTTCTATTTCAATGCTTGATATGGGCCTGTTAAGATGGTTTAACTCATCTTGGTTTAGTTTTGGCATGTCCATATTTGCTAGGAAAAGGTCCATTTCTGCCAAGTTCTCAAACTTATTAGCATAAAGGTTTGAGAAGTATTCCCTTATAATGTTCTGAATCTTGGTTGTTTCTGTGGTGATGTTTCCATTCTCATCTCTGAGTTTATTTGGGTGTGTTCTCGTCTTTTTCTAATAAGATTTGCTATGGGCCTGTCAATTTTGTTAATTTTTTCGAAGAACCAACTCTTTGATTTGTTGATTCTTTCTATGGTTTTTTTGGACTCTAATTCATTTAATTCTGACTTCATTTTAATTATTTCTTTCCATCTACTGGATTGGGGTTTATCTTGCTGCTCTTTTTCAAGGAGGCTCAGATGTTTAATTAAATTGTTGGTTACAGATCTCTCCAATTTGTTGATGTAGGCGCTCAGAGCTATAAACTTGCCTCTGAGTGCTGCCTTTGCTGTGTCCCAGAGGAGCTGGTAATTTGTGTGTTCACTTTTGTTGAATATCATGAACATCTGAATTTCCTTTCTAATCTCTTCCATGACCTACTGGTGATTCAACAGTGTGTTGTTCAGCCTCCATGTGTTGCAAGACTTAGCTTTTGGTGTTGAGTTCTAATTTTATTCCCTTGTGATCTGAGAGAATGCAAGGTATAACTTCAATGTTTCTGAATTTGGACAAGTTTGATTTGTGACCTAAAATGTGCTCTGTTTTGGAAAATGTTCCATGTGCTGCTGAGAAAAACGTGTATTCTGATGTTGCTGGATGAAATATTTGGTAGATGTCTGTTAAATCTAGTTGATCTATGCAGTTGTTTAGATCTGCAGTTTCTCTGTTGAGTTTTTGCCAAGTTGATCTATCTAGTGGGAATAGTGGTGTGTTCAAGTCCCCAACAATTAATGTCTTTCGATCTATGTGAGATTTGAGAGAAAGTAGTGTTTATTGGATAAAGTTTGGTGCTCCATTCTTTGGCAAATAGATATTTAGAATTGTAATGTCCTCCTGAAGGAGAGATCCCTTAATTAGTATGTAGTGACCTTCTTTATCTCTTCTCACTAATTTTAATTTGAAGTCTATTTCATCTGATATTAGGATTGCAACTCCTGCTTGTTTATGGGAGCCATTTGCTTGGTAAATTTTGTTCCAGCCTTTCACTTTCAAAATATGTTTGTTTTTATGGGCAAGGTGTGACTCCTGAAGGCAACAGATAGAAGGATCTTGCTTTTTAATACAGCTAGACAGTGTATGTCACTTAATTGGAGAATTAAGTCTTTAATGTTGAGACATAGGACTGAGAGGTATTTGGGAGTTCCTACCATTTTATCCACCTTCCTGGAGGCTGTGGCAACTGGGTTCTTCCTATGGTTCTTGGATTCTCAGTTTGGGTGTGGTTTCTTGGCCTTTATTGTGGTCTTGTTCATTTTCTATGTATAGGACATCTTTAAGTATCTTTTGTAGGGCTGGTTTGGTGGAGATACATTGTTTCAGTTTTTCTTTGCTATAGAAGGTTTTTATCTGACCTTTGGTTATGAAGGAGAGTTTAGCTGGGTACAGTATTCTTGGTTGATAGTTGTTTGTCTTTAGGGCATGGCATACATCATTATAGGCTCTTCTTGCTTTAATTGTCTCTGCTGAGAAATCTGGGATGATTCTAATTGTTTTTCCTTTATAGGTGATTGATCCTTTCTCCTTCACAGCTTTAAGGATCTTTTCCTTGGTCTGAATTGATCCTATGTGGATTATCATGTGATAGTGGGATGTCCTGCTATGGTCTGGTCTATTTGGGGTTCTAAAAGCTTCTTGTATCTGAATAGGCTTATCCTTCTGCATGTTTGGGAAGTTCTCTGCTAGGATCCTGTTAAACAAATTTCTTAGACCATTAACTTCTGCCTCTAGCTGCTCCTTTACACCCATTATCCTCAGATTAGGCCTTTTGAAGGTTTCTTCCAAATGTTGAATAGATCTATCATATTTCTTGGATTTGTCTTGGATAATTAATTGTATGTTCTTTCTCTATAATATCTGGGCTGTCTTCAATCCCCAAGATTCGATCTTCTGCATGGTCTAACCTACTGTCAAGACTTTCTACTTTGTTTTTTATTTCTTTTCCTTCTAGTTGGTCGGCTTTGTTGGCTTCAAATTCTTTGTTGGAGCTTTGTTTTAGATCTTGTATGAACTTCTTTACTTCCTTAATTTGGTGTTCATTGTTTATTCTCAAATCACTTAGTAGATTGGTTATAGTTTCCTTGGACTCCTATTCCTTCTGTTGGGCTCGATTCAGCATTCCCTTTATGGTCTCCTTGACTTCTTTCAGCTGTCTATTTATGGATTCCATGAATGCCTCCATTGTTTTTTGTCTCTTCTCATCCCCCTCTTGCAATTCCTATGTATTAATGGGCCAAGAACAGCAAAGAAGAATTTGGCAAACCAAAAATTATTAGGTTTAGGGAGAAACGTGGGGGAAAATAGGGTTAGAGGGATGTGGAAAGGTAACAGTTGAGTGAAATTAACCAAGTCCTAATCTCAAAGAGGGAAATGGATTGGACAGAGTGATAGGGGAGAGAGAAGAAAAAAAAAGAAGAAAAAGAGACAAGAAAAAATGGAAAAACAAAAATTTAAATTAAAAAAATGAAACGCTTAAAAATTATGCAAGTTAAAGAAGTAATATTGAGAGAATGATAGGATGAGAGGAGGGGAGGGATAGAAAGGAGACATGAAAAACTAAAAAATTAAAATATTGTATTGGTATAAAGAGATAATACTGCTATTAAGGAATTTAAGCCTAAGAGGTTTTGAATTGAGTAATAAATTTCTGGATTAAGTGTGTACACAATGGGTGATAAGGTCTAATAATTGACGATGTGTATATCTGAGGATGAGCAGAACAGCAATTAAGTCACACAAAAAAGAATGAAAGAGAAGAAAAAGTAAAAATATTGAGAAAGAGGGCTGGGAAGGTGGCTCAGTGGTAGAGCGCTTGCCTTGCATGCTCGAGGCCCTGGGTTCGATTCCTCAGCACCACATAAGAAAAAAGAAAAAAG
>NW_012274863.1:0-3349 GCF_000151885.1 Dipodomys ordii
CCTTTTTAATATTGTTTGAAAATTAGTAACTAGCTTAGATAACTAATTGTTTCAGCATAAAGATAACCTTGTAGACTATGTTTAGAGTTTGCATTAATGTTGACCTTTTTAATATTGTTTGAAAATTAGTAACTAGCTTAGATAACTAATTGTTTCAGCATAAAGATAACCTTGTAGACTATGTTTAGAGTTTGCATTAATGTTGACATATTCTTGGTTGTTCTTAGAAAGTTAATATCATCTGAAATTTACTTCTACCGTTCATAGCATTTGACCCACTGTCATAGATAGTGTAATATTTTATTTAACCCATGGTGTTTAAAATCAGATAATTTTATACATAAGATACTTATTGAAGATAATGGGTTAAACTTCCTTTTTCTTAAGATTTGAAATTTCCAAATTACCAGATGATGCTCCACTATACACGTTATATTTTCATGAAAAAATGCATATTCAGAGAATATGTATCTGAAAAGTACAACTTCTCTCTTTTACACATTCTTATATATGTAACTTTTGAAGCATAATTAATATGGGAACATTAATTATAATAGTTTTCTTCTCTCTAGGAAATTGATGGCGATGCTCTGCTTCTACTCAAGAGTGATATGATGATGAAATATATGGGGTTGAAGCTGGGACCAGCATTAAAACTATGTTACTACATTGAAAAACTTAAAGAAGGAAAATACAACTGAAAAAACGCACAAATTTAGTTTAAACATAATTCTCAGGTGTTCTGAAAACATTTTTATTTAGAAACATTTGTCTTCTCTTAGAAGATTTTATTTCATGGAATATTACTATAAAATGTATTATCAGATTTTTAGAACTACATTTTACATGTTTATAAAATGTTTAAGAGCTTTGGGAGGTGACTCAACCAATACAATGACTTCCTAAGAATTACAATGCACATAGTTGAAACTCGAATGCTTTTTAAAAATAAATACAATAAAAACCATTTAACATGTTAGCACTACAATACTTAAATTGGCAATGCATTTGTCTTTTTACTATTTTTATGGTATAGTTTACAAATATACTTACATGTAGTAAACAGAATAAAAGTCTTTGATTCTAGTTAATCTTTAAAGCCAAAACAGCTAAATCCCAAAGGGGAAAAAAAGCTTTTATAAATAATCTGTGAGAGTTTTTATCAGAAGAGAATGTAAAGATGCACCTATTAGCTCTAAAATATTTTTATTTTACAGTGTTCCACTAGTTTCCTGAAAGAAAATAGCCATCTACATTAGTTTTCTTTCTGTTATTGCGGCCCTTGGGATTTTATTTGCTCATATTTAAAGGAAAAAATCAAGCTTATATAAGCTTTCATAGAATATTCTTAATCAATTTTTGATCATTTATAAAAATTATACAATAGAATGGTCACTTTGTGAAGAAAAAGTTTACACTACAAGAATGGTTTGAATGGATCTGGATTTAAGTTTTTCAATAAAATACCTACTTAAAACTTCCTATATTTTTGCTAAGCTTGGACATGAGGTATCAATTTCTCACAGTCTCGGTAACAAGATGCCTGTGTCCAAATATGTTAAAGATATATATGTTTGATTGTGTTTATTCTTCATATGGATACTTTACCATATCATATTATTCTCTACCTGTATGGATACACACATGAGTGTTTTCTTCTTGAATTTAATATGGCACTTTGCACTGCTACATGATGAACTATCATGTAATTAGAAGCGTTTATTCTGTAAAAAATATATATGTATTACCCATACCTCAGTTTATTCTTCAGGTGATAAGAAACAATCCAATCAGCTTCCTTACAGGGACAGTCTCTTTCCTATGCAATGGTTTCTAGTTAATTTGCTTATTTCTGAGCCATTTATTCTTCCATGTTTTGAAAGATACATTAGTTCTGACTTACAGCTCCAGGTTTTATGAATTAGAACTTTTTTGTAAGAGGAAATGGTGCTATATGTCTATTGGCATTACTTTATATAACTTTGGTGTAATGTTTATAAGCTATGAGATTTTTCTAAATACCAATAAAATGTTTATTAGGGCAAGAGTGTATAGTTTCTTTTCAGAAAACCAAGTGAATTTTAGTCAAGGATGCAATTACTTAAAGCATCACTTCATCTATGTTATTCTTTGTAAGAGTAGATTCTTACTTAAATTTGATCTTCTTCCAAATTGTTTGTATGAAGATGCTGTGCCCAGTTGAACAATCCTCAGGTATTTGTATAAATACTATGTTTTGAAATTTCCATATTTTAAAATATTATAATAAAGTTAACTGCAGCAATTAATGCCAAAGTCTCAGTATATTTGTGTGTGTGTGTGTGTGTGTGTGTGTGTGTGTTTATAGTGGCACTTGGGATTGAAATCAGGGCCTTGAGCTTGCAAGGCAAATACTCTTTTTTACTTGAGCCATACCCCGAGCCCCTTTTTGCCTTGGATTATTTTCCAAATGGGGGTCTGGCTTTATTCCCTGACTGGCCTGGGCTGTGATCCTCCTATTTGTGTTTCCCTGAGTCTCTGGGGATGACAGGTATGCTTTTCATGGCCATTGATTAATTGGAGTCTCCTGAATCTTCATGGTTCAAGCTTTTGTGCCTTGAACCATGACTCTCCCAAATCCGGCTCCCATCAGATTTGATTTTTCTTCATTGTGTGAACTTGTTAGACTTGAAAGACTATGACCAATGTACCTCGGAGGAAAAGCACTGGTTTTTCATGCTGTGGAAGAAATTGTACTTTTAGGTGGCTGAATATATGAAGTAAATTTAATTTTCTGAGACCTTTTCTACAGGCTAATGCTGAGAAATGTTGCAAAGTCCCCTGGTACTGATTCAGGCAATGAGGTATTCTTTAGAGTTGGATAGGTTATACGCACAGGAATCCAGCTTTGAAATGCATGGCAGTTTTCTTCTTGAAATGCATGGTATTTCAGTATATCAGGAATAAATCTTTAATTTCCTAGAGGGTTTTTTCTTCATGGTGCTGGATCACATCAGGGCCTTGCACATGCTAGCCTATTATCACTAAGCAATATTCTCAGCCTTTGTTTTGTTTTACTTTATTTCAGACAGAGTTTTACTATGTAGCTCAAAGTGGCCTGAAGCTAGCTGTGTGACACAGGCTAGCCTTGAACTTACTATGTAGCCTAAGATGACCTAACTTGAAATTCTCCTAACTCAAGTCTCCCAAGAGCAGTGATTCAGACATAGTGATGCCTAGCTTAGAGGTTTCTTAATATTACCAACTGAAGTGTTTAGTATTGAGAAATGCCTGTTCTTCCTGATTTTTTTTTTTTGAGTCCAGTCGTGGGGCCTGAACTCTGGGCCTGGGCGCTGTCCCTCAGCTCTTC
>NW_012274864.1:0-1290 GCF_000151885.1 Dipodomys ordii
TTAATATAATTTTTTCCAAGCCTTTCCATTTCCTAACAAATGGGGCAATGTCATTCTTTCTGATGGAGGCATAGAATTCCATTGTGTATATATACTACATTTTCTTGATCCATTCATCTACTGAGGGGCATCTGGGCTGGTTCCATATCTTACCTATAGTAAATAATGCTGCAACAAATGTAGTTGTGCTGATAGCTTTAGTGTGGTCTTGTTTGTGATCATTTAGGTAAATGCCCAAAAGTGGGATTGCTGGGTCATAGGGGAGCTCTATGTGGAGTCTTTTGAGGAATCTCCATATTACTTTCCAAAGTGGTTGAACAAGTTCAAGATTTCTTTATACTGTCAGGTATTCTCACAGCAATGACTTCACCTCTGAGTCTCAATTTTCTATGCTGCCCAGCTTACAAAAAATATAGAAGAAAGGTTTATGGGCTGGGCACTGGTGGCTCTCACCTGTAACCCTGTTCATCTGTCTAAATTTAGCACATTCTTCAGACAACAAAATTGTAACTGCAGTCTTATAATGTGCTCCTTGTTATATTTTTACATGATCCTATCATTATGTCATTTATAAAGTCAGCTATTTATATTCCTAGTATAAAGATATAAATGCTTGAATATATCAGAACGTATTCTTTAACTATTTAATGAATAAAGTTTCATCCTTCAATTACAATGAAAATATCACTAGGTGGAGGCTCATGCATGTAACCCTGGCTACTCAGGAGGCTAAGATCTGAGAATTGCAATTTGAAGCCAGCCCAGGCAGCCTATGAGACTCTTCAACAAACATTCAGAAGAAAAAAAAAAAGCCGAAAGTGGTGCTGTGGCTCAAGTGGTAGAATGCTTGCCTTGAGCAAAAGAAGCTCAGGGACAGTGCATAGGCCTAGATTTCAAAGCCCTAGGACTAGCAAAAACAAAAAACAAAACCAAAAAAGATGAAACTTTTACAACACACATAATCTCACATAGTAGGAATTTACAAATAATATGATTCTCCACTATAACAGCAGGGTAGGAAAAGGAAATACACTGATAAGTACTTACCTCATTCTGCAATCTGAATAATTCATAAGGCAGAAATAGTAGGGGGCATTAAAAGAATTTGTACAGGAAGATAAGTTAATTTAGATGTATAATATTGATTATTTAAGGTAAAGAAAACAGGGGCTGGGAAGGTGGCTCAGTGGTAGAGCACGTGCCTTGCATGCATGAGGCCCTGGGTTCGATTCCTCAGTACCACATAAGCATAAAGAAAAAAAAAGCCGGAAGTGGCACTGTGGCTCAAGT
>NW_012274865.1:0-1123 GCF_000151885.1 Dipodomys ordii
CATCTCATTACACATGGTACATCATTCATTCTTATGAATGAACAAAAACTCATTGTTTATGTAGACCATATTCTTGGTCCATTTATCCACTGATCAGAATCTGGGAAGATTTCAGACCTTTGTTTTATATATATATATATATATATATACATATATATATATTTATTTATTTATATATGTATGTATATATACATATATGTGTGTATATATACATATATATGTGTGTATATATATGTACATATACATATATATATATATAATTTTGAGCGATGCAGATATTTTCACAACAGTTGTTTTCTCAGTTTATACACAATGGAGATTTTTTTATTTTTATGTCATACTTTTTTGAAAAAACAATGTTTTGCTTTGTAGATTTCTTTCACTACCTTGGTTACATTTATTCCTTGATATTTAAGATATTTTTGTATTCATTGTATTAGGTGCTATTTGGTACTTCTCAGTCTGGTGATTTCTGGTGTATTAAAAACTTTGCTGAACAGGTTTAACATATATTTGTGATTATTTTTCACAGTTCTCAGCCCATTACTTGGAGTGATATTTTTAATTAGTAGGTGGCTTTTGAGAGATGTCACTCTAGAATTGAGTCTATTAAGCACCTATTTTCCAGCATAGGAGCTTAATGCAATCTTCAATGGAACTACTAGTGTCTGGGGCCTTAGTCCCCCACCCTCACATAATTCTTTTTTTTATTTTTTTTATTGTGAACATACTGTACAGAGGGGTTGCAATTACATGGGCAAGATAATGAGTATATTTCTTATCAAGCATTGTAGCCTCCTCCTTTGTTTACCCTTCACATCCCTTCCCAGCCTCCCCCCACTCCCCAATCTGTCCCCCCTCACCAAAGTTGTAAAGTTCGTTTTCCACATGACAACTTGTACTTCTCATTGTTGCAATTGGTCCACCTGTATCCTTAAACAACTGGTTTTTCCCCTTCTAATCCACAAATTATACCTACATCAAATATAGTGAAAACAGGGGTTATACTGTGGGGGAGGGACATACAAAGTAACAAAGAAATAATCTTATAAATGCGTTAGAAACAAATGCATGAAAAAAAACCATTTCAATACATATCTAAGGGTTCATTTTCTTAACATCA
>NW_012274866.1:0-2597 GCF_000151885.1 Dipodomys ordii
CCTACAAAAATCAATAAATTGATGATAGGAGCAGGTTGGGAGGAATGGATGAATGATAAGTGTTCACCACTTGAGTAGTACCCCAGCCCCATGTTTGTATTTTTCATCTCTTCCACTTTGCTCACCCCTGGTTCCCTAGGACACACTTCTGCCATGGACCTGTGTAACAATGCAATTTGTTTAGAAATAAAAAGATTTTTATCAGAGTTTAAAGTCCTAAATAATATTTTTAAAAATGATCCAACCTGAAAATTAAATAATACATGGTGGAACATTATGCAAGGGGTGACATTGATGCAGATGCAATGTACTCATAAACTGACACATTGAATTGAAACCTCTGTGTACACAACCACATCAAGACTTTTTTTTCCAAAAGGATATATTTTTCTATATTTTCCAGAAAAGGCAATTGAAGTAGCTAGAATTATAGGCATAAACCTCACAGCCAGCTTAATCCAACTCTTTATCCCGAAAATTATTAAGTAAGGGGAAAGCATTTCACTTAGATTAACTATAGCTCATCTGAAAGAATCTTATATTAACAGCAATATGGTAGATTCAAGGGAGATATTAAACAGTGTAATTCCTTAGGAAGCTGAAATAAAAGTTCAGCAGGTACTCCGAAGGATGTGAGGTGGGGTCATGGGGAAAGGGGAGACAAATGAAGAGGAGAAGATGGGGAGAATGCTGTCAAGAATCCAGTGTATATCCTACAAATTTAAGAAGAGTGATGGAAATGACAAGTAGGGGAGGGATGGGTGGGAATGTTGAAAAGATGTAGTTGATCAAGATGCAGTAGATTCAGAAAGTGCTTTGTTAAATGGCCGCTCCCTTGTACAACTACTTAAATAAAATAAAAATAAAGTAGCTTAAAGTGTTCAAGGAATAGAACTAGGAAATAACCATTTTGGAACTGATTCTACGAAAAAATTATTGTTATGATTTGGATAGGAAGTACTCAACAACAACAAAAAAACCTCATGTAATTGAAGGTTTGGTCCCCAGCTGGGAGGAAGAATCTAGAAATTCATCACAGGGAATGTCCATGGGGGTTGTATCTTCAGAGCTCCTCCCATCTCTGCCTTTCTGTCTCTGTCTCTGTTGCTCTGTTTTTCTGTCCACCATTAGTTAAGTCATATTTACCTCATGCTCCCAACACGACAATGTCATGCTTTATCAAGCCCAGAATCAATAAGCCAAAGACTAAGGCCTCTGAATGCACACTAAAATAAATCTTTATCTTCCCTCCTCACAAATTTTCCAGTTAATAAGAAATAAGACTAAAGGCAACAGTTATGAGAGTCCATGAAGAAATCGAAAAATCTAGAATATGAAACATTCCAATCTTCCATCTAGATTCTTCAGATTGATAGGACTTCAGTTTGCATGGTGTTCTAATATAGAAGAGAAGGGTCAGCCTGAGAAACAAGGTATTTTTGTATTGGCATTAAATATACTGCTGTCTCTAACTTGCCAGTTTACAGCCTTAGAACCAGCCCTAAGTGAGAACTGTATTCTCAAAAAAAAATGATTACCATCTTGCTCTTAGTAATAATTCCACACTCAGAATAAACTCCCTGCCATTTCATAGAACATTTAAGGAGAACTGTAAAATTTTATGTTTTGCATAATTAGGTATTTATGCTTTATTGTTCCATCTCAAATAATCTATTATCCTATGAAACAAGTATTGATTTTGTCCTGTTGTTTGAAACAGAATGCAAATTAACAGATTAATTGGATGTGGTAAGCTTGAGTCCATTATCACCTATAGGAAGATCCTCACTGGTATCTGGAAAAATGCATCAGTTAGTGAATGTAATATTTTACTTGATCAGAAATCACTTGCTTAATAAGGCATTGATATTTTTGATAATTAATTACTCATACTTTAATGGCTTACAAGGTCATGTATATCATCATATTTGATAATTGTAACAACTTTGTGTTGTGTCCAGGTATAGTTGAGCCAATAGTTCAAGTATTATTATTATCCACAAAACAGAAGCAATAGTCAGAGATCAAATAAATTCATTTGTCCAAAGTCATACAGCTCATGGGAAGAACCAAGGCTTTCTGCCTCCAAGTCTTGTGTTTCATCTATTAACTATTCCAGGAATGTTCTCTAAGTAGTAGTTGTGAATCATGGTTTCCAATGCCCAGAAAGTCCCTGACTGCCACTACCAAAACAAAAACACCGTCTCCTATACAAGATACACACTTGAAATGGTTTCTTGAAATCTCAATGTGCAACATTCTCTGAGTATTGTACTTATTAAAAACGCTTTGCCTTCAGAAATGACACCAATTCTAAGCCTAGGACAGCTATGATCATCACTATGTGCTCCTGTCTACCTCTGATTACCTTCTGTAACAGCTCAACCACTTCACCATTTTCTCTTCCTATGTCTAGTACATCGAAAACAATAAAGACTCACCATAAAGGTATTTTCCTTGTCAATTCCAATTGTAGATTCCTAATTTGTAGTAGAAGTTATTTTTATTATCATGATTTAGTGGTATGTAGAATTTACAGGGATCCTGGAGTACCTTAGAAATTTAAGGCTGGTGGGGGGGGAGGCTTGGGTGGGGGG
>NW_012274867.1:0-1711 GCF_000151885.1 Dipodomys ordii
CTGAGGCCCTGGGTTCGATTCCCCAGCACCACATAAGCAAAAAGAAAAAAAGCCAGAAGTGGCGCTGTGGCTCAAGTGGTAGAGCGCTAGCCTTGAACTGAAGAGCTGAGGGACAGTGCCCAGGCCCAGAGTTCAGGCCCCACGACCGGACCCCCCCAAAAAAAGAAAGAAAAAGTGGAACAACCACAAAAAATCTATGAAGTTGAGAGAGAAGTACTAAATTTTATAAGGTTACTTCAAGTTCTGGCAAGGTTACATGGGTGTCAAATACTAGAAATATGAACAAAGACCAAGGGATTTACGTAAGAAAAATTAGAGTTTTGTTTTGAGTATAAGACTGAAATCTTTATACAAGATTCATATACTTAAAGATACACTTCTGTAGCATTTATGCAGCATTCATACATACCTTTCACTTTTTCAGGTGAAAATGTGTAACTGGATACATCATGTAGGCATTAAAAATATTAGTCTTGTGGAATAAATTCAGGTAAGCAAAACTACTTATAAATGTTGGACAAAATTATAAACAGAACTATGAATTTATGATACAAATTTGTAAGATGGCCCATTTGAGAAGGGCCACGATTACTTATTATATATATATATATTTTTTTTTTTTGGTCAGTTGTAGGGCTTGAACTCTAGGCCTGGGTGCTGTCCCTCAGCTCTTCAGCTCAAGGCTAGTGCTCTACCACTTGAGCCACAGTGCCACTTCCAGTTTTGTGAATGGTTTACTGGAGTTAAGAGTCTCATGGACTTTCCTGCCCGGGATGGCTTTGAACCGTGATCCTCAGATCTCAGCCTCCTGGGTAGCTAGGATTACAGGTGTGAGCCACTGGTGCCCGGTGTTTATTTAGTATTGAAAGGAATTGAAATCACATAAGCTGAAGAATGTATATGGAGGAAGAAGCGGAAAGAATCTCACACACTTAAGCAAAGAGAGTAAAGAGAAAGTCCATATGAGTGCAAAGGAGCATTTGAGAGGTAGGAAAAGGACATTGTATTGATGGAATGGAGAGATGGTTAACAGTCACACTTTCCCCCCTAAAAACTGTGAGGAAAGAGGCAAACATGGAATCAGTGCTGTGGATGAAATTAGAGACTTAGACAAGTGTAGTGTCCACAAATTCAGCTCAGGAGAAAACAGACATGTACTTGGTTGTGAGCTGTTGCGACAGGAAGCGGTGGCCCCCCCTGTGGGGAGGCTGAGATCTAAGATTTGCCATCTGATGCCAGGCCTGCCAGGAAGATCCAAGAGATTACCTCCAAAAGCCAGAAGGGGAAGTAGAGGCGTGGCTCAAGTGGTAGACTACCAGTCCTGAGATCAGAGACCTAGGCCCTGTGATACAAAATAATTAACTACCTAATTAATTAATCAAAAGACTGAGCTTCAGACCAGATGGAGAAAAAGCTAAAAGCGATCCCTTTAAGTGCTAGAACAAAAAAGAATGCCCACTTTCCACCACTTTGACTCAGTATGGTTCTGATAATCCTTGTCAGAATCATTAGGCAAGAGAAAGAGAAGAACGGAGATCTCTATTGGAAAAGAAATCAAATTATCCATGCTTATATTGTACATGATCATTTTTTTGGGGGGGGGTCCAGTCGTGGGCCTGAACTCTGGGCCTGGGCGCTGTCCCTCAGCTCTTCAGCTCAAGGCTAGTGCTCTACCACTTGAGCCACAGCACCACTTCCGGCTTTTTTCTTT
>NW_012274868.1:0-1038 GCF_000151885.1 Dipodomys ordii
CAAAAAAAAAAAAAAATTAAGTACTGAAAAGAAATCAAGTGGAGCAGACTCTGCTCCTCTACTTGCTGTGGTTCTTGTGGAGAGGCGGTGGGCTCAGCCGCACGGCGTCTGTGGGAGGGGCACAGGGGTCTCATGTGGGAGAAGGTGCTGGTGTTGTAAAGAGCTGCCTGATGGTGTCTTCCTGCTTTGACCTTTGTTATTTAAATGCATACCTGTTTTCCTTTCTTATATAAACACTAAGAACACCGATATTACCAACTGATTTGCCATACTTTGTTTACCATTGCCCAAACAACAAATCTGTGGTGAACTTTTATAAACATACGCCCAAAGGTGTATGTTTAAATACAGATTTAGAGACAGACACTGACAACAATACCGAGGCTGCTTGAGAAGTCTGTCCTTTATCAGCCCTTAAAATGTGCACAGATTTGTTGTTGGGACAAATGGTAAACAATATGGCTCCAGAAGAGATGTACAGTAAAGCGTCTACATCTGGAGCACTTCTCAGGCTGCCTGTTGGGAGCTGCTTTGGCGCATGCCAGGTACGAAGCAGTCAGCATTGGCTGAATTGTTGCTAACCGTGTGTCCACATGTGGGGCAGCCGCAGCTTCCACAGCGGAGACGTGGCGGGCGCGCAGCCTGCCACAGCTCACGGGGCACACGGGGCACACGGGGCACACGGGGCCGCGTCCTCCTCCTCCTCAGCAGACCCGGAGGAAGGCACCCAGGAGAGAAGCAGCCGGAGTGCCCTCCACGTCAGCTTTATAGAACTTCTCTCTTTCATACTATTTCACAGAAGAAATGATATTGTCTTCGTAAATGGTGTCAAAGATGGGAAACTAGGGAATGTTAAACACGTGACCTCAATTTACATTAGAAATTAACAGACTTTTTCTGGAAGAAAAATAACCACCACGCTCAGTTCTATTGCCAAGACAGCTTCGAATCTCTTACATCTACAGGCAGGTGACCGCGTGCTCATCATGGGACTGCGTGCTCAGCCTGTGCCCGCGTGCTCAGCGTGTGACCGCGTGC
>NW_012274869.1:0-1978 GCF_000151885.1 Dipodomys ordii
TGGGCCTGGGCGCTGTCCCTCAGCTCTTCAGCTCAAGGCTAACGCTCTACCACTTGAGCCACAGCGCCACTTCCGGCTTTTTTCTTTTTGCTTATGTGGTACTGAGGAATCGAACTCAGGGCCTCAGGCATGCAAGGCAAGCACTCTACCACTGAGCCACCTTCTCAGCCCTACATTTCTTTTTAAACAGTATCATCTCTTCTTTCATTTTCTCCCAGTTTTTATTTCCCAATGCCCCTCCCCCACAAGCTGTACAGTTCATGTTCAGCATAATGTATAGTGAGTATCATTGCTATGTTAGTATACCCAATCTCCCACCATTTCTGTGCTCCCACTTACTCTCCCCTAAACAGATAAACTTATAAAGACAAAAGGTACAGAAAGGAGTAACATTGTCAAGGGAAAAAAACAAACAAAAAGCAGAATAAAAAATTTTGTGGCGTTCATCTCTATAAACATTATTTCATATGATCAAATTCACATAGCTATGGAGCATTTGGTTTCACTGTGTGAGTGTATACTATACTGTATAATTTATTATTTCCAAGTGTATTTTTTTTGTCTTTTACCATCTAGTGTGTTCCCTGTGACTAAGCAATTCCATTTATACAACAGACCACAAACAAGGTCACACACGAAGCTACCAACACAGCCATTTTCATTGCAGCAATGTTTACCATAAACAAGATGTTCCTCAGCAGATGAATGGATCCAGAAAATGTGGTGTAAATACACCATGGAATTCTATGCTTCCATCATAAAGAATGATATTCACCATTCATAAGGAAATAGAAAAACACGTAAAAAATTATATTTAATGAAGTAAGCCAGACCCAAAAAACATAGATTCCATGGTTTCCTTCATTTGTGGTAATTGTAATGTGTCTCTAAATCTACAAGTAAACACACTGGATAGTAAAAGACTACTTTTCATCAAGTTATTATCTTCTACACTTTGGCATAATTTACAGGACATATAATTTTCACAGTTTTGTTTGATCTTCTCACAACTGTTGGTACTCAGCATACCTTTGCACTTCCAATAAGCATAAACTTTAAATAATATTTGGTGAATAAATACTGTTGAATCTGTGGAATTTCATAGGGCACTGAAAATTCACACCTAAAATACGCAGAAAAGCTCTTGATTTGGCCACTTTAAAATATATTTTCTCATTTCTACTCAAAATGTGGAAATCATCCAAATAAAAAGGCAGATCATTGCAAGAGAAAAGATAAGACAAAGACAGCCTGAGTATTTTTGTTGATATGCCTAAGTTGATTTTATATTTCCCTATGACATGGCATATGTAAAAATAAATTAAAAAGTCATGATTCATGGAGCAATCTGCATATGTCACCAAAGTCTAGGCATATTCAATAGTGCCACCTACAATTATTTGTTAGCTGATATAATCTGACTGGGTTCACCACAAAAGAATAAATTGAATTTGCATCGATATAGAAGAAGATGAACAAATCAAAAGGATAAAAAATGATGGGAAATTGGAGATTAAACTACTTCAATTTGAACATGCATAAAAAAGAGCATCATGATCTTCCACATGATGGGTCATCTTTAAAAATTATACTGTAAAAAGAATAGGTCTTCATTCTTCATGTCCTTCTTCTGTACTAATATTTTTTATTTTATACCTTAATCTCTATTAAGGTCCTTATCCCAGAATTTAAAAACAGAACAAATATTTTAAAAGGCAAAAAATTTAAGAAATTGGCACAACATAAGAGTTTCAGAAATAAACAACTTTCCCAAAGTTAGCATTAGGGCAACACTTGCATGGAATGAAGCTAAATAACTGATGGAGAGATTTCAAATAAAAACTTCATACACATAAAACTTTTTCCAGGGCTGGGAAGATGGCTCAGTGGTAGAGCACTTGCCTTGCATGCCTGAGGCCCTGGGTTCGATTCCTCAGCACCACATAAGCAAAAAGAAAAAAAGCCAAAAGTGGCGCTG
>NW_012274870.1:0-2483 GCF_000151885.1 Dipodomys ordii
TGGAGTCTTTTGAGGAACCTCCATACTGTTTTCCAAAGTGGTTGAACAACTTTATACTCCCACCAACAAAGGAATGCAGAATCTTTCATTTGAAGAATTCACTATGATGAAGCATTGGTAAGCAACTTCATTATCAAAACTTATTCCAAAAATACCTTCTGGGAGTGAGCCAGGATGGTGATTTATGTAAAACTGGCATTCTGATAAACATTTCTGTTATTAAGGAAGCAAAGTGATCCACAGGACCTCCATCACTGAACTGTGGGTTTCTCTACTTTTGCTCTGTAATATCACCCCTACCACTCAAAATCACACCCCAGCAGGGGTTGGGGTTTTTTTTTCCATTTCTTTTGTTTTTGTTATTTAGTTAGTTATTGTGGTAGTAATGACGGTTTTATTAACACCAATTAGTTATACAAGTTTTATTCTGACATGTCCATCTAAGCTTAAAATGTACTTCAATCAGAGCATCCTTCATTGTTCTATTTTCTCATGTATATTTATATATGTATATTATATTTAATAAAATGCATGTTAATTGTGCAAGGGGGCTTCACTATAGTATTTTACATATGTATACCCTATTTCAATCTGGTTGATCATACTATATATGTGTGTGTTCATAAACACACATATACTGAATGTGTATCTACTATATATTTTTGTTAGATATTCAATATGTGTTTATGTATATGCTCATTGTTTAAGGCTAACATTCTTGTAAGAGAGCAAAACATGTGATATTTGTCCTCCTTTGTTTAATAGGATGATTTTTATATTCATTCTATTTGTTGCAAATAATCCAATTTTATTGTTCTTTATGAGCAATTGGGCTATTGTGTGTGTGTGTGTGTGTGTGTGTCATATGCCATGTTTGTATTCATTATTTATGGGGCATCTGGTTATTTTGGTTACTTGTTTATTGTAAATACTGTTACAATGAACACAAGGTGCAGGTGCTTCTACTTTATGTTGATTTACATTCCTTCAGATAAATTTCCAAGTGTGTTATTGTTTGACCATATAGAAGTTCTAGTTTGAGGAAAAAAATACCAACTTGCTTGTCAAGTTCACAACCACTTGAACTATGCCCCAAGCCCTGTATATTTGAGTAATAAGTTTTCTCTTGAGCTGGCCTTGAATCAAAATTCTCCTATCGATGCCTCCTGCCTCATTGAGATTACATGTGTGAACCACCACATGCAGATTTTTCTTTGGAATGGGAACCTCAATAACTTTTATGCCTGGACTAGTCTTGGACTATGATCCTCCAATCTTCATCTTTCAAAGTAGCTGAGGTGACAAACGAGTTACTGTGTCTGGCCAAATCTTTCTTATGTAAAATACTATAATTGCTTTAATTTGATTTCATTTTTACATTTTTGTTAAAATATGTCAATTAAGAAACAAGTTTTGGAGCCTTGTGCCAGTAGTTCAAGCCTGTAATCCTAACTACTCAGGAGGCATAGATCTGGGATTCGTGTTCAAAGCCAGCCCATGAAGGAAATAGCCTTGGGACTCTTCAATTAGCCACAAAGGAAGGTGGAAGTGGAGTTGTGGCCAAGGACAATGCCCAGGCCTTGAGGTCAAACACCAGGACCCTCACTCTCTCAGTCTCTCTGTCTCTCTTTCTCTCTCTCTCTCACCCTCCTCTCTCTCTGTCTCTCTCTCTCTCACTCACACACACACTCATACATACACACACACACACACACAAAAGCACACATATATACAAGAAGCTTTATAAGTATCTGAGAACCAGTAAGACAATTGCTAAAAGAAAAGAACAAAGCAACCAATGTATTAATATTGTAGAACTTAAATATATAATATATGTTATATATTAATATTAGATATTGGTATATAATATATGTTATATGTTGGTACTAACCTCAAAAATTGGCTGCAAATTGATTGCTAGGAAATCTGCGATTAGAAAAGGTCACAAGAGAACTTTTATGGAACTAGAACCTCTTTGTCAGTCTCTCTCTCTGCATCTTCCTCTCTTTCATTTGCTGCTTGAAAAAATAAAGACGAGATCGGCACTTCTTATTCATTAGGAAATTAACAACAGACAAAAAAAAGATCTTCAGTAAACAAAGAGAATATACAAAACCTATGATTGGTGGATAATTATGCCTATAAAGAAGAAAAATGCTAACAAATATCAACAACAATTCAAAAATAAAAACATATAGAGCTTTTAACAAAAAAAGAATTTTAAAATTAGTCCATGGATTCAAGTCTCCATTGTTGAATTAGGTTTAACATCATTGAATTTATTCTTCTAGATATCTAAGAGAACAGTGTCTACATGCACCTACCCTTCTGATTTCATCTAAAATATAGAACTATTTGCATCTTTTTCTATTATGCTGTATTTATACTTTCCTGCAAATGGTATTTAAGATGCACACACACACACCCTTCATGAGCATTCCAATGAGCTATGCATATATATATATATATATATATATATATAT
>NW_012274871.1:0-2196 GCF_000151885.1 Dipodomys ordii
TATATATATATATATATATATATATATATATATATATATATATATATACATATATATGTTTTTATTGTAAAAATACTGTAGAGAGGGGTTACAGTTACATGAGCAAGGTAATGAATACATTTCTTATCAAGCATTGTTGCCTCCTCCTTTGTTTTTCCCCTACCATCCCTTCCCTCCCACCTTTAATGCTCAAACAGGTCTGTATCTGTCTTGCCTAGATGGTTTGACCTTCACAGGGTCTCATTCTCAGTCTTCCAACCTCTTAAACCTTTCCAGGCCTCACAACTTGGTTTCAGAGACTTATAGGCCAGACCCACAGTGGAATGTCTGCAAGAGGCTCAGGTCTGTGTCAGGCAGTCTGCACATATCTTTGGTGGCTTGCCTGATGACTGTATGCACCTGGGAAAATAGGGTGAGGGTCAATCCTTCAAGTATGATTATGATTATATTTTAGGTCTCTTCTAGATATGAGAGAAAAGAATGATATTTGTCGTCTTTAGTTTGGCTTCTCTCACTTAACATAATCTTAAGTTTCATCATTTTCTTTCAAATGACCTAATTTTGTACTGGATTTGTATAACACTCCACTGTGTACATGGAACCACATTTTCTTATCCATTCATTGGTTGATGAGCACCTAAGGTGATCCATAGTTTGATTCTTATGAATAATGTAGCCATTTACATAGACATTAGAACTTAATGATTATTTAGAGATAATAATTTCTGTGTTTGTTTTTTATAGTTAGATGAACTCATCACTCTAAGGCCTAAAGATAAAAGGATCTTATCTTAAACTGTAAAATACTGAGACAACTAATACCATACAGAGGCCACTTGAAATCAAAATTTTATGACTACCTAGGAAGAACATGAATATTTATCCTGGTTGGTATTTTTAGTTTGGATGGAAAAAAACCCTAAACTCTGAAATGCATGGCTTAGAATCTTCTATGTGCAATTTTTAACATAATAACAGGAATGAGATTGCTAAAGAACCCTCTTTGGACTTAGACATGCCAGGATAATGCATACTGTTTTGGCACAAGAATTCTCATGGTGCCCATATTTCCGAAGATGTAAAAGATCAGAGCAAACAGTGAATGATGATCTAGACAGAGAATTCAGGTTAGAAACAGAGAATTTTAGCATCTCCCAGCGTTGAGAGTAAAGAATGAAACAAAGCCTTGGAGAGAAAAATATGCTCATAAAAAATCAGTCTTTTAAATCAATGGCCTTTTTGAGTAAGGCTACAATGCAACTGAATTCTTGGAAAATAGGAGTGAAAGTACTATCTCTGATGGTTTGGATTGGCCTGCAAAACTTTCCTGCCAATTGAGCAGGTGAATGCATCATAGGCCATTGATGAGAAATGGAGACTGGAAACCAAGTGCTGATTACAAATTCTGTATAGAATTCCCACTTTCCATTAAACCTTTCATCATCTTAAGAAACATTCGAGTTAAAGTCTACTGTAAGTTTATTTTATTAGAGAAATATGCTAAACCTGAGTTGATCCAATAGGACATTCCAATCAAGATAATGTCGAGTATCCAAAAACCAGGAATCCAGGCTCATAGATTGTAAAGGAAAAACAGTAGATAGGATGCCCTAAAATCATTAAAAAGAAGATAAGACTTCAAGTTCTAAAATCAAATTTCAAATTGTGCAATCAATGTGAAAGAGGTGAAGGGGATCTGTGTTATTTCCAAGGCTCTGAGGACCTGAGAAAATGATGTTCCAGTTCTTCTATAACTCTGCCTCATAGTCTGCAGATGACCAAATCATGTGTCCACAATACTGTATTAGTTAGCTTTATTGTTGCTGTGACCAAATACCTGACAGGAACAAGTAAGAATGATTTATTTGTGGTCATAGATTCAGAGATTTCAACCCATAATCCTTAGCTGTGTTGATTCTGGGTCTATTGCACTGAGGCAGAACAGCATAATAGTGGGAGGAAGTGGAGGAGACTGGTTAATTAATGAAGCAGAGAGTACGGAAGAGACCAGAGAGAGGTTAACTTTCTTTTTTTTTTGTTTTTCGTTTTTTTTATTTTTCTTTGTCGGTCGTGGGGCTTGAACTCTGGGCCTGAGTGCTGTCCCTCAGCTCTTCAGCTTAAGGCGAGCGCTCTACCACTTGAGCTACAGCGCCACTTCCGGTTTTCTGGTGGTTTATTGGAGATAGGAGTCTCACG
>NW_012274872.1:0-1268 GCF_000151885.1 Dipodomys ordii
AGAAGTGGCACTGTGGCTCAAGTGGTAGAGTGCTAGCCTTGAGCTGAAGAGCTGAGGGACAGCTCCCAGGCCCAGAGTTCAGGCCCCATGACTGGACCCCCCCCCCAAAAAAAAATTGTGTTCTAAGATGGGAAGGGGAAACAAAGAAGGAGGCAACAATGCGATAAGAAATGTACTCATTATCTTGCCCATGTAATTGTAACCCCTCTATATGGTATTTTTACAATAAAAAAGAATGATAAATATATATATGAGTATATATACTCATACATATGGCCAATAGTTGGATTTGAAAAAAAATTGTGTTCTACGGTGGTATTGGATTTGCTTTCATTTCCATATAGGCGGAACAAACCATGGAAAAACAAGAAAAATGGCAAATCAAGGAACCTCACCTCTGACTCAAAATAAACAGGTAAAATGAAAAGCCTAGAGGCTAGTTCTCAAATGCTCTATAAATACTATTGGTAAATATGCTGAATGAAAATATTGAAAGCCTGAACATGGCTATCTGTGAATGTTATGAGACTAACCAAAAATTAATAGAGGAATTAATGAATCCACAAACAGAAAGCTGAATGAATTCCAACACATGGAAATGGAGTACAATAAAAATATAGCACTCAACTAAAGGATTTGAGAGATAATACTGAAAATGGAATCAAGGAAGTAAATTAGTCCATACAAGATCTAAAACAAAGCTTTAATGAAGAACCTGAAGCCTCTATGCCTCCATCAGAAAGAATGACATCGCCCCATTTGTTAGGAAATGGAAAGAGTTGGAAAAAATTATATTAAGTGAAGTAAGCCAGGCCCAAAGAAACATAGGTCTCATGGTTTCCCTTATTTGCAATAACTAGTATATGTCTAGGACAAGCAGAAAAGGTCAAAAGCTATGTAACATATGCCCATATAAGATGATGTTAAGTGAAATGAACCCCAAGATAGTGACACAAGTGGTGTTTTCTTTCTTGCTTTTGTTTTTAATGTATTTATAATGTACTATGTGATTTTTTTTCCTTTAGTATGTTCTTCCTCCATGGTATAACCCCTGTTTCACTGTACCCTGAATCTTGTGTATACATATTTTAATTTGGGAAGGGAAAGGGAAATGCTTAAATAATGCTTAAATAAGGATACAGGTTGAAAATTGTTTCAATGGGGATACTGGTGGACCCATCGCAACAATGAGATGTACAAGACCTTATGTGGAAAAACGAACTTTACAACTTTGGCGGTGGAGGGCGGGGGATGGCAAGGGATGGGAA
>NW_012274873.1:0-1636 GCF_000151885.1 Dipodomys ordii
AGGGAGGGAGGGAAGGAGGGAGGGAGGGGGAGAGAGGGAGGGAGGGAAGGAGGGAAGGAGGGAGGAAAGGAAGGAAGGGAGGGAGGGAGAGAGGGAAGAAGGAAGGAAGGAAGGAAGGAAGGAAGAAAACAGTGTAAGACTGGGCAGTATGGTTGGGAGGTTAGCATTTGCTGAGGACAGAAGAGGGGAAAAGTGACCCAGGACACAGAGGGGGCAGATGATAGAATTGGAGGAGGGCTAGCTGCACCCAAAGAGGACTAGGGTGTGTACTGGGCTCCACAAAGATCAGATTAGGGCACGTGTGGGAGCTGTACATACAATAGAGCTGAGCGGATGATAAGCCCTTAAATCTGCTTAATAATCCCTTATGTTATTAAAATAATAAAAATAATCCCAGCCATCTGTTCTACCCGTTACATTCCACAAAAACACTTTCAATTCTATTGCCTCATTGTATCTCTACCACAGCTCTGGGAGGAAGGCAGCACTGATGTTATAAAACTTGCCTTCAAGAGACAGTGCCCAAACTGAGCTCAAACTCCAGTACTGGCACCAAAAACAAAAGAGAGGGATGGGGGGAAGAAAGAAAGAAAGAAAGAAAGAAAGAGAAAGAGAGAGAGAGAGAGAGAGAGGGAGGGAGGGAGGGAAGGAAGGAAAGAGAGAGAAAGAAAGAATGAAAGAGAGAGAGAAAGAGACGTCAGCCCTGGCAGGAAAATTTGTGAGACTGTATACTCCAATTAATTACATACATACACATACACACACACACACACACACACACACACACACACACACACACACACATAAGTTGGAAGTAGAGCTGTATCTCAATGGTAGAGTGCTTGCTTTGAGCAAAAGAGTTCATGCTAATTCAGTGCCAAGGCCCTAAGTTCAAACCCCAGGACCAGCACCCAAAAATAAAGAAAAAATCTAAGACTGGGGATTTAGCTCCGTTATAGAATACTTGACTAGCACACACAAGGCCCTGGATTTGATCCTCAGCATGGAGTGGGCAAAGAGTGACTCTACACTCACCATCACTAACTCTTCTTCTCCCGCTTTCCCTCCTCCTTGCTCTCTTCCTATTTCTTCTAGGGGAGATACTGGGGTTTGAATTATGGGCTTCATGCTCATAAATTCTACCACTTGAGCTCTTAGAACTTTTTTTGCTTTTTGTTGTTGTTGTTGTTTTTGGCAGAGCTGAGGGCTGAACTCAGGGCCTTGCACTTGCCAGGCAAGTGCTCTTTCCCAGAACTAAATCCCCAACCCCTAACTTTAGTTATTTTTTTCAGGTAGCATCTCACCCTTTTTTCTAGAGCTTGCCTTTGACCCAGTCCACCTACCTTTGCCTCTTATGTAGCCCGGTCACAGGTGCACATCACTATGTCCAGCTTAATCCCTTCCCCCATTTTTTATGCTGGTACCCAGAGCCTCATGGTCTTGTTTGGCTTTTCCTGTCAAAATTGGCACTCTACCATTTGAGACACATCTCAATTTCCAGATTTTTGCTGGTTAATTGGAGACAAGAATCTCACACATTTGGGGGCTGGGAAGGTGGCTCAGTGGTAGAGTGCTTGCCTTGCATGCATGAGGCCCTGGGTTCGATTCCTCAGCACCACATAAGCAGAAAAAGCTG
>NW_012274874.1:0-2789 GCF_000151885.1 Dipodomys ordii
GTCAGCCTTCTCCTTATGCAAGCTTCCACATGTTTTCCTCATATTTGGAACTTGTACATTTTGTAAGATCTAGAGGCACAGAGGTATCAGATCCACCCGACCTTTGGAAAGTTCTAGAGTTGTAGTTTTGCATGGAAAGTCTGTGATACTCTTTTTTTTTGGTCGGTCGTGGGGCTTGAACTCTGGGCCTGGGCGCTGTCCCTCAGCTCTCCAGCTCAAGGCAAGCGCTCTACCACTTGAGCTACAGCGCCACTTCGGTCTGTGATACTCTTATCTCCAATTAACCACCAGAAAACTGGAAGTGGAACTGTGGCTCAAAGTGGTAGACCAGTAGCCTTGAGCAAAAGAGCTCAGGGACAGTGCCCAGGCCCTGAGTTCAAGCCCCAGGACCATCAAAAAGAAAGAAAGAAACTCTGCTTGTAAACAAGAAAAAGATTTAGAATATTATTTATCTCCTGAACAATCATATTATCTTCTTCTGTAAGTACATATTATAAGAAAATGTTGTAATATTATATTTATATGAGGTACCTAGAATAGTAACAGTACAGAGACAGAAAGGAGAACTGTGGTTTTCCAAGATCATGGGTGGGGGAAGAGGCTGTGAAGTTTAATAGAACCAGAGGTTCAGTTTGGAAGAATGGAAAGTTCTGGAAATAGATGATAGTAATGGTTGAAAAACAATGAATGTACTCAAAGCCACTGAATTATTTAATAAAAATGGTTAAAATGGGAAATTTTATGTTTTATAGTTATCTTTATTGTAACCACAACTGCAGAGAGACAGAGAGAGAGAGAGACAGAGAGAGAGACAGAGAGAGAAAGAGAGAGAGAGAGAATACAATATATCTCTTTAGAACGTATAGATCATGTACTACCTTGAGAAGTCAGTCACTCAAAGAAGTCGGACCTGCCAGGCACTAGTGGCTCGCAGCTGTAGTCCTAGCTACCCAAAAGGCTAAGATTTAAGGATCATAGTTCAAAGCTAGCCCAGACAGGAAAATTTGTGAGACTCTTAATCTCCACTAAACTACCAAGAAAGCCAGAAGTTGAGCTGTGGCTCAAGTGGCAGAGCATTAGGCTTTAGCAAAAGCAGCTCTGGGAAGCACCCAAGCCCTTAGTTCAAGCCTCAGTACCTGCATGAGCACTCATGTGTGTGTGTGTGTGGGGTGAGTGTGTGGGTGCATGCACATGCATGCGCACACATACACATACACATACACACAGTCAGGCCCACAGGAGAATTTCCTTTCCTTTTATGTCTTCTTATTTTTTTGAAATGTCAAACATGACCTTTGTATTTGGAGCAAAAATGACTGTGAATCCTCCAGCTTTCCTGGCTCAGCTAGGGACCCCAGATACTAAAGAAGCTGTAAAGTAGTAGTATGACTGAGGATTTCTGAGGTATTTTCAATATTCAAAAACCAAAATAAGGGGCTGGGAAGGTGGCTCAGTGGTAGAGTGCTTGCCTTGCATACATGAGGCCCTGGGTTCGATTCCTCAGCACCACATAAGCAAAAAGAAAAAAGCTGGAAGTGACGCTGTGGCTCAAGTGGTAGAGAGCTAGCCTTGAGCTGAAGAGTTGAGGGACAGTGCCCAGGCCCAGAGTTCAGGCCCCACGACCGGACCCCCCCAAAAAAATCATATTAAATTTGGCATTCCACTGCCGGGTTGTGGTGGCTCATGCCAGTAATGCTAACTACTCAGAAGTCTGAGATCTGAGGTTTGCAGTTTCAAAGCCAGCCCAAGCAGGAAAGTCAGTGAGACTCTTATCTCCAATTAAACCTCAAAAGCTGTAAGTGATTAAAATTTGGTATTGCTAACTCAAAAGTGTAAACTCCAAAATGCTCCAAAATTTGAATTTTTGAGTGTTGACATGATGTCACAAATGCAAAAGTCTGCATCTATTCCCATGAGCCATGTGTGGTATATATGCCTATAATCCCAGCACTTGGGTAGCTGAGACAGGAGGATCTTACCTTGATTTGGAGACCATCTTGGAATCTACAGTGAGACTCTGTCTCAAATACCTAAAAACTAAAGAATATAAGCTAGGTTAGTTACGTAGTTAATGGTACAGCTCTTTGCAACAAATGTACAAAGCCCTAGGCTCAATCCCCATCACCTCTCCCCCCTGCACAAAAATGATATTCATATATAAGACATATATAAAACATGGAACTAGAGATACAGTTCAGCTGGAAAACCCCTGCCTGGCAAGCTTGAAGTCTTGAATTCAACCTTCAGTACCACAATAAAAATGTATATAAACAAGTGGTGCTGTGGCTCAAGTGGTAGAGCGCTAGCCTTGAGCTGAAGAGCTGAGAGACAGCACCCAGGCCCAGAGTTCAAGCCCCACGACCAACCAAAAAAAAAAAAGTATGAGATAGTTTTGGGCTGAGAAGGTAGCTCAGTGGTAGAGTGCTTGCCTTTCATGCATGAGGCCCTTGGTTCAATTTTTCAGCACCACATAAGCAGAAAAAGCCGGAAGTGGCACTGTGGCTCAAGTGGTAGAGTGCTAGCCTTGAACTGAAGAGCTGAGGGACAGCGCCCAGGCCCAGAGCTCTGGCCCCACGACCGACCAAAAAAAAAAGTATATAAAACATAAATGCATTTAGACTAGATTGAAATAGCTATATGAATGCAAATATTTCAATGTTCAAAATATCTGAAATGTCAAAACACTTAGGTTCCCAAGCATCTCCAATAAAGGATGTTTCACTGTCTATAGCATTGACAAAGTTAAAACTGCCAGGCAAATTGCCCTAAGCCTCCTTGGAACTATCTCA
>NW_012274875.1:0-1370 GCF_000151885.1 Dipodomys ordii
AACTCAGAATCTGGACCTTGAACTCACAGACTAGGCCTCGAACTCAGAACCAGAAATTGAACTCGGGGCCAGGGCCTCGAACTCAGGGCTCAGACCTTGAACTGGGGGCCTAGGATTGACTTCAGAGCCTGAACCTCAAACTTGGGGCCTCTGTCTCGAACTCAGGACCTGGGTCTCGAACTCAGGGTCTGAGGCTTGAACTTGGGGCCTTGGGTCGAACTCGGGGCCTGGGACTCGAACTCGGGGCCTTGGGTTGAACTTGGGGCCTGAACCTCGAACTCGGGGCCTTGGGTCGAACTTGGGGCCTGAACCTCGAACTCGGGGCCTGGGACTCGAACTCAGGGCCTTGGGTTGAACTCAGGGCCTTGGGTTGAACTCGGGGCCTGGGACTCGAACTCGGGGCCTTGGGTTGAATTCGGGGCCTTGGGTTGAATTCGGGGCCTTGGGTTGAACTCGGGGCCTGAACCTTGACCTCACAGCCTGGGTCTTGAACTCAGGGCTCAGGCCTCAAACTTAGGGCCTGAACCTCGAACTCGGGGCCTGGGCCTCAAACCCAGGATCTGAACCTTGAACTTGGGGCCTGAACCTCGAACTCGGGGTCTGGGTCTCAAACTCGGGGCCTGGGATTAAATTCTGGGCCTGGGTCTCGAACTCGGGGCCTTGGGTCGAACTTGGGGCCTGAACCTCGAACTCGGGGCCTGAACCTCGAACTCGGGGCCTGAACCTCGAACTCGGGGCCTGAAACTTGAACTCAAGACCTGGACCTTAAATGTGGGTCTGGGCCTCGAAATCACAGCCTGAACCTTGAACTCGGGGCCTGAACCTTGAACTCGGGGCCTGGGACTCGAACTCAAGGCCTTAGGTCGAACTTGGGGCCTGAATCTCGAACTCGGTGCCTTGGGTCGAACTCGGGACCTGGGTCTCCAACTCAGGGTCTGAGGCTTGAACTCGGGGCCTTGGGTCGAACTCGGGGCCTGAGTCTCGAACTCAGGCCTCACATTGGATTTGGGGTCTGGACCTCGAACTCACAGCCTGAACCTCGAACTTGGGGCCTGGGATTGAATTCTGGGCCTGGGTCTCGAACTCAGTGTCTGAGGCTCGAACTCGGGGCCTGGCCCTTGAATTTAGGCCTAAGATTGGATTTAGGGCCTAGGATTGAACTCACAGCCGGGGTCTCGAACTCAGAACCTGGGCCTCGAACCTGGGGCCTGAGCCTGGAATTCCAGCCCTCGAACTCACAGGCTGAACCTCGAACTCGGGGCCTGGGCCTGGATCTCACAGCCTGGGCCTCAAACCCAGAGCCTGGGCCTTGAACTCGGGGCCTGGGACTCGAACTCAGGGCCTGAACCTCAAACTCGGGGCCTGAACCT
>NW_012274876.1:0-3452 GCF_000151885.1 Dipodomys ordii
GTGTGTGTGTGTGGTATGTGTATGTGCTGGTCCTGGGGCTTGAACTCAGAGTCTGGGAGTTGTCCCTGAGCTTTTTTGCTTAAGGCTAGCACGTGTGTGTGTGTGTGTGTGTGTGTGTGTGTGTGTGGTATGTGTATGTGCTGGTCTTGGGGCTTGAACTCAGTAGCACGTATGTGTGTATGTGTTTGTGTGTGTGTGTGGTATGTGTATGTGCTGGTCTTGGGGCTTGAACTCAGTAGCACGTATGTGTGTGTGTTTGTTTGTGTGTGTGTGGTATGTGTATGTGCTGGTCTTGGGGCTTGAACTCAAGAGTCTGGGAGCTGTCCCTGAGCTTTTTGTGCTTAAGGCTAGCACTCTACCACTTGAGCCACATCTTCACTTTCAGCTTTTTCGATGGTTAGTTGGAGATGAGTCTCATGGACTTTCCTGCCCAGGCTGGCATCAAACAACAATTCTCATATCTCAGCCTCTGGAGCAGCTAGGATTATAGGTATGAGTCATTGGTGCCTGGTTCAACTGGATTTTTTTTTTTTTTGCTGGTTATTTTGGAGTCTAGTGGATTTCTCTGTTGAACCATGATCCTTCAGCTCTCAGCCTCTTGAGTCTCCTGGATTATAAGCATTAGGCAAGTACCTGGCCCAAAGTAATTCTTCTGAAAAGCACCTTTTTGAGATTACAAAGTCTACAGATTGGTTCCTGGAATAGCAACACTTGGTGTGTTAAGTAAATCACAAAGTAATATTTAAAATATTTTTACTAAATACATCATTATTTTGATCCCTTTTACAATCTTTTGAACTGAGTAGGAAGGTAGATGTCATTTGGAGCACTTCACCAGTAGGAAAACCAAGGCTCAGAGTACTATTGTACTACTTAGGAGTAGAGCCAACTCTAGAACTTAGGTCTTCTATACCAAGCCACCCCGGTTCACTATTCAGTGCTCTGAAATAACTAAATTTCAAAATCTCCATTCCAATGACTGGAACTTAACTTTCCCCTTGTAAGGATGAGATTTCTCTGCACAGCTAAGCACATTAGAGGAGCCCATTACCAGTTATGAAGTTCATGCCACTATCTAATTGGTCTCTGAAATACTGCCCCGCCAAAGAGGCAAAGGCATTCAAAGAAAGCACTAACAACTGAAATTACAGCAGGGATTAGAACGATGCTAAATTAATGCATTCCTTAGTTGCAGGATTATGAGCAAGTGTTATTGTGGATAAGCCTTCTATATTTTTCTATTAGAAACTCCATTCTCCTTAAAAGATCAACAAGAAGAACCAAAAGGGAATTCCCTAAGGTCAGCTCTGAGGAAACATAAACCTCTAATTCAATAACTCTGCTACTGCTCTGAAAAAAGGCTTTATTATTGCAACATCCATATGGAGCCAATTGGACATTAATGACTAATCAATCCCTCCGCTTTCTATTCTACTTAAAGTGTCACAAACCATGTTTAGATTAGCCCATTTCCTGCTTAGGATTGCTCAAGATGTCTTTTGTTCTTTCAGGACCAGCCTGATGGAGGCAGCTTAAACAAACACACGACCGGAGTGGCGCAGGAGTTATAAAGTGCCATATGTGAATGAACAAAGGGGCTATACTAAAGCCTTTTGTGGTATTTGTTAATGTTTTTCATCTGAGCTTAAAAAGGCTTAATGACTTTGTGGTGAGCTGATGCATGTGGCTCGTGGCTTTACAAAATGAAGGAAATTCTAACCAGTGATATACCAGAGTCTGTGTTTTCAGGAGTCTCCTGCTTTAAGTTTTGGGGCCTGTGTTTACATTGGTGTTTTCATTTTTTTTTTAATTCTCAAGTTATATTTGCTTTACACAGATAGCTAAACAGAGTCCTTTATCTTGTTTCAACTGTAGAATCCCAGGGCAGCTGGGATAACTTACGTGCTTCTTTAATGACCTGCAAGTAGCACAGCACATCAAATATTCCACTTGTTATCTACACTCTGGATGGTGGCACAGAAGGAGGGCTCGCAAGCTGTTGAACTCAGGCAAAAAGGCAGCATTTAAGTTTGAACCAGAGACCACTGGGGATGAATAAGACAACAGGTTCTGGCTTCTAAAGTTTTCAGGAGAACCAGGCTCAGGTTCAAGAAGACACCCTTGGAGAATACATGACTGGTGAAAACCTGGTAAACTAAATATTTCATGCTGCTCTGCATTTTCTGGCTTCAGCCCATCCCAGCTCCTATCTACATGAAATGAAAGCGGCAGAAATCAAGGTGAAGTTACCAGATGCAATGAAGTCCTTCCTGTTTCTAACCCTTACTGCCTCTACTGGGCTATCCTAAAAGCTAGCCTTTTGGCTCATATTCTTCCTGTTGTTGTTGTTTTTAATCTTTTAACTTCCACCTAAATGCATCTTTCCTAAGTTCAGCCACAATGATCCATCATAAATGCAATTCTGAGCAGGCCATTCTTATATTTAAAACTCTTTAATACTCCCTAATATCTGAGTCCGAATTCTAACATGGATACATTGCTTTCTACCATCTCCAGCTATTCTGCTCAAAGCCTCTTGTTTTATAACATGGTACAAGTTCTATATGTATCTATACATTTGTTTTTTATGCTAAGAATTTTATTGTCAAGGTGATGCACAGAGGGGTTACAATTACATAAGGTAGTGAGTACATTTCTTGTTGAACTTGTTTCTCCCTCCCTCATTTTTATGCTAAGAATTTGAGCTCCCTCTTTTCCTGGAATTACCTATTCATCTCACAATTACTCATGGTAGACACATTTTGGGGGTCTGTCTATTTAATGGAAGTCTTATATGGCTGCCAGGATATACAGATATTCTAGGATCCCACAGAAGGCACACCACGCCTACCTCTGTTTACCTCTATCTCAATATTTCTCATATTTTACCCAAATTACCAGTTTCATGTGCCCATCTTGTTTACCAGTCTGTGTACCCCACAGGAAAGTGATTGTACTGTCTTATCTATTGATGAGACTCAAGGCTGGTCCCAGGCTGCCATAAGGTAAATATTGAAAGGTCAATGGAGACAGCAGAGAACAGCAGGCATCTTCAACAGTGAGAATGTTAGACACTCAGATGTCTGCATGCTTCATTAGTATCCACGAGTTTGTAAACCCAGATTTCATATAAATCTTTGTCTTTATCTCTTTTATTCTGGTAAGTGTCTTGAAGAATGATTTCAGTGGGAAAAATGCACCTATCCCCGCTAGAGACTTGGAGATTATTGGTTCTCACTTTTCTTTTGTTGACTTGCCACACTGCACAATTGTGAGACACCAGTTTCCTGACTTCCAGAAAACCATAGAAGGATGGTAAGACAAGTCTGAGATTTAGAAGAATATCAAATCTGAGGGGCTGGGAAGGTGGCTCAGTGGTAGAGCGCTTGCCTTGTATGCATGAGGCCTTGAGTTTGACTCCTCAGCACCACATAAGCAAAAAGAAAAAAAAA
>NW_012274877.1:0-7435 GCF_000151885.1 Dipodomys ordii
CTCCCTCCTTCCCTCCCTCTCCCATGACTCCCTTCTTCCCTTTCTCCTCTCTCTCCTTCCCCTCCTTCCTTTTCTCCCTCTTCTTTTTTCCACCCTTCTTCCTCTTTCCCTCTCTCTCTCCCCCCTCCCCTCCCTCCTTCCCTTCCTCCCTTCTTCCTTCCCTTCCTCTTTCCCTTCCTTCCCTGTTCCTGACTCTTGCACAAGGTCTTGTTCTGTGGCCCAGGCTGGCCCTGAGCTCCTCCTGCCTCAGTCTCCCCCGTTGGGGTCGGGCCTCTTTCTAATCTTCCTCTCTGCCTGCCATCGACGAGGTGTTCTGTGCACGCAGTGGGACCTAAGGCATCTGGGATTGAAACTATCAGAGTCTGAAATTTGGTTCATTGGAAAAAAAAATATTTTTTGTTGAACTCAGGGCCTGGGTGCTTTCCTTATGCTTTTTCACTCAAGGCTGGTGCTCTACCACTTCTGGTTTTCTGGTGGTTCATTGGAGATCAGAGTCTCACAGACTTTCCTGCCTGGGCTGGCTTTGAAGCCCGATCCTCAGATCTCAGCCTCCTGAGTGGCTGGGATGACAGGCGGGAGCCGCCTCGCTGGTTCACTGAGATTTAAATAGCCACAGGTGGCCCTTGGAGATGAGATTTAGTGAGTCCTAGAGCTGGGGGAGAGGGCAGCAGAAGGAACCGCCTCCCGCTCCCTCCCAGCCTCACAGGAAACAATAGTGGGGGCACAGGACAGGAAGGAGGCTGGGGGGAGGAGGCCAGGGGCAGGAGGCTGGGGCAGGAGGCTGGGAGAAAAGAGGCTGGGGGGAGGAGGCCGGGGGAAGGAGGCTGGGGGGAGAGGGCCATGGCGGGAGGCCGGGAGGAAAGAGGCCAGGGAGAAGGAGGCGGGGGAAGGAGGCTGTGGGGGGTGGGGTGGAGGCCGGGCCGGTGACATGCCAGGCCTTCTTTGTGTGGAGGCTTGGGTCAGGTGCTAAGGAGAGCCGCGTTTCACAGGGAGGGTCCTGGACGAACTCCTGCAGACCTGCGTGGAGCCCCGCGACTGCCCGGTGTGCGAGGTGTCGGGCCGGCGTCTGGCGCCTGGGAGGAAGGTCACCTTGAACCCCGAGGACCCTGCTCGCTGCCAGACCTGGTACCCGCCCCGGTCCCGGCCCCCGGCTGCACCAGCCACTACTCCGCGCCCGGGCGCCTGGCTCCCCACAGCACCGCGGCCCGGGCCCTGGGGTGCTCCTCCTCAGCCAGTCCCTTCAGAACTTTCCAGATGTTTCTTCTTTTAAGGGAAGAGGCCCAAAGAGTGAAAGCATCAGGTGCCCAGTTCCAATCCCACAAAAGAGATGACTAGACTGCTTCTTCCCCAGCTATTGCTGACCCCACCTCCTCCCTCCCTCCCTCCTTTCTTCCCTCTCTTCTTCCCTCTCTCCTTTCCTTCCTTCCTCATTCCCTTTCTTCCTTCCCTTCCTCCCTTCCTCCCTCCTTTCCTCCTTCTTTCCTTCCTCCTTTTCTCTCCTTCCCTCCCTCCCATCTTCTCTCCCTCCCTCCCTTCCTTCCCTTCCTCCCCTTCCTCCTTCTTCCTTTCCTTCCCTCCTTCCTTCCTCTCTCCCTCCTTCCCTCCCTCCCTCCTTCCTTCCCTTCCTTCCTTCCTTCCTTCCTTCCCTCCTTTCTTCCTCCCTCCCTCCCCCCCTTCCTCCCTCCATCCCTCTCTTTCTCCCTCCTTCCTTCCCTCTCTTCCTTTCTTCCTTTTTTATACCAGTACCTTTTCTGAGTAATTTATTGGAGATCAGAGTCTCATGGACTTTCCTGCCTAGGGCTGGCTTTGAACCTTGAGCCTCAGATCTCAACCTCCTGAGTAGCTGGGATGACAGGCGGGAGCTAATGGCACCCAGATCTCTCTCTCTCTCTGTCTCTCTCCCCCCCCCCGTCTCCGAGGTGGGGTGCAGATGAAGAAATGAAGTGTAACCCTGACCTTGGGCGTGACCTGGCCATGTTGGGGCACCGGCTCACGCTGAGCTCTACCTGCAGTTGCTGGCTTTGGGAGAGGCGGGAAGGGTCAGAGGGGCGGCCGGGGAGCTTTCTGAGCTTTCTGAAGCTGGGCCTCATTCATTACCACGGCCCCCCCCCCCCAGGCCGGCAGGAACTTCATCTTGACAAGTGCAGCCGTCTGGGGCTGGGGCTGCGCTGCAGCTTCTAGAGCCAGATCCTGCCGCCGCCATCTGTATAAACAAGACCCAAGCATGGCCCAGGGAGAGCTTTCTAGAAAAACACAGGAAACCAAAGAGTATGTCACTCAGGGCCGCTCTGCACCAAGGACTGGAGCGATAAATCCCACAAATGATGAGGAAATAGGAATCAGTTTCCTGCTCTCCCATGCTGTGCCAGGCCAGACAGGAATAAAGGATGGCCGAGTGTGTGCTTCCTCTGTGTGGCTTGGAGTCCTCAGACAACAGGGCTTTAGCAAGCAAGGTTGCCCCGTGGCTCCCGCCTGCCATCCGAGCTGCTCAGGAGGCTGAGAGCTGAGGATTGTGGTTCAAAGCCAGCCTGGGCCAAGACAGTCTAAGGGGCATCGAGGGAGCGAGGCTGGGGTGGGGGCAGGACAGGGCTGTCTTGGCTTTGCTTCCTGGGTGGACCGGAGGCTCTGGCTGCAGAAAAAGAGAAGGTCCAGTGTGTTCAGCTCTCCGCCTCGGGGTCCCTTGCTTGCTTCTGTGCTCCGCATACACTGGAACTTTGCAGGACGCTGGCCAAAAGGCAAAGTGGCCAGAAAAGTTAGGCATTTGGTATTAGGAATTTGTGGCTTGCCTGCCTTCCTTCCCTTCCCTCCCTCCCTCCTTCCCTCCCTCCCTCCTTCCTTCTTTCCTCCCCTCCTTTCTTCCATCCCTTGCTTGCACCAGTACTGGCACTTGAATTCAGAGCGGGTGCTCTACCACTTGAGCCAGAGCTCCACTTCTAATTTTTTGGTAGTAGTTCATTGGAGATAACAATCTCACAGACTTCCCGTCCCCCAGTTGGCTTTGACTCTCGATCCTCAGATCTCAGTCTCTGGAGTCTCTGGGATGATGACAGGCAGGAGTCACCGGTACCCAGCAAGGCAGTGGCTTTGATGAAGATTTGTGGGGTGTCTTGTGGGGGGGGGCTCAGGGCCCAGCCAGTGCCTGGCAGATCACAGATGCCCACCGTACGGGCCTGCGCAGGGCAAATGGAGGAACTGCTGCTGTTCCTAGAGCTAACTCTGCGCATGCCTGCATCCTTTGTCCTGCTACACAGAGCTGGGAATTCATAGCCATCTTTCCCAAATGGGCCGCCCTCCTCCTCCTCCCCCTCCTCCTCCCCCTCCCCCTCCCCCTCTTCTTCCTCCCCCTCCTCTTCCTCTTCCTCTCCCTCCTCTTCCTCCCCCTCCCGCTCCCCCTCCTCCTCCCTCATCTTCCCTTTCTTCCTCCCCCTCCTCCTCTTCCTTCCTCTCCACCCTTCCTCCTACCCCTCCTCCCTCTCCACCCCTTCTTCCTCCTCTCCCTTCCCTCCTCGCCCTCCTCTTCCTCTTCCTCTCCCTCCTCTCCTCCCCCTCCATCCCATCCTCCTCTTCCTCCCCCCTCCTTCCTCCCCCTTCCCTCCTCTTCCTACTCCACCCCTCCTCCTCTTCCTCCCCCTCTCCCTCCTCTCCCTCTCCTCCTCTTCCCTCCCCACCCCCTCCTTTCCTTCTTCCCCCTCCCCCTCCCCCCTCCTCCCCTTCCTCCTCCGTCTTCTCTGCCTCCTCCCTGCGCGGCGTGGGTCCGGGGCTCACGCGTCCGTCCGGTCTGTGGCAGGGGCGCGTGTGTGGTCTATGCGGGAATTTCGACGGGGTTCAGAACAACGACCTCACCAGCAGCAGCCTCCGGGTGGAGGAGGACCCTGTGGACTTTGGCAACTCCTGGAAAGTGAGCGCGCAGTGCGCCGACGCACGCAAGGTGGGTGTGCGCGTGCCTGTGTGTGCCGGGACCCAGCCCCGTCTCCCCCCATGTGCCCACCGCATTGTCCCCTGGGTTCACAGGCCCCCCTGGGCATGGCCCCGACGCTGTGCGGCGGTGACCTGGACAGGCAGTCGGTGGCCGATTCCTCCTGCAGGATTCTCACCAGTGACCTCTTCCACGCCTGCAACCAGCTGGTGAGGGCTGCGGGTGTGGGGGGGCGGGCGTGGGGAGGGAGGTGGGGGGGACACACCCGCCCAGCCCGGGCTCCTGGACAGGCCAGGCCTGGCCACACGTTGGTCTTGAATTTGAGACACACCCGCTCCCCTGCCTGGCTGCCTCAGTCCCCGGTGGTGCTAACTTGGGGTCACCTCACCCCCAGCTCCAAAGCCAAGCGCCGTCCCCGATCTGTGTCTCCATACCTGAGCCCTGACAGTCACCCCTGCCCCAATCCCCACCTAAACAACCCCTCAGCGACCCGTCCTTTATCCCAGCTTTTGCTTTTTGTTTTATGGCCAGTCCTGGGACTTGAACTTGCGGCCTGGGTGCTGTCCCTGAGCTGCTTTTACTCAAGGCTGGTGCTCTACCAAGCAAGCCACAGCATCACTTCCAGCTTTTTCTGTGTCTGTGGCACTGAGGAATGGAACCCAGGGCCTCATGCATGCTAGGCGAGCGCTCTACCACTGAGCCACCTGCCCCGCCTCCTGCTGGTATTTTTAAGTATGCCTATGGATTCCGGTGGAAATGGAAAGCAGGAAGCCATGCTCGTCTCTCTGTCACCTGGGTGTTGGGGCCCTGAGTCTTCCCTGGTGCCTGTCACCTTCTTATCACCTGGTAACGTGGAAGCTTTCCTCCCACAGCGGAGAAGGCTGTGATGAGTCACTGAGAAAGAGAAGAAAAAAAAGTTAGTTTTGTTTTTTTGTCAGTTCTGGGGCTTGAACTCAGGGCCTGGGCGCTATCCCTGAGCTTCTTTTGCTCAAGGTTGGTGCTCTACCCCTTGAATCACAGCTCCACTTCTGGCTTTATCTGTGTGTGTGGCACTGAGGAATCGAACCCCGGGCTTCATGCATGCTAGGCGAGCACTCTACCACAGAGCCACCTGCCCAGCCCATGGGTCTCAACACTCTGGTTTGGCCTTTTCTGTTCATGTCTGGGTGCTCTACCATTTGAGCCACACCTCCACTTTCGGCTTGTCTATTGGTTAAGGAGAAATAAGAGCCTTTGGAAGTTGCTTGCCCAGGCTGATTTCGCACCACAATCTTCAGATCTCAGCCTCCCGAGTAGCCGGGATTACAGGCATGCGCCCCTGGTACGTTCTCAGGGATATGAAGGTCGTTTTTCTCCTATGGACCACCAGAACCTTGACCCGGCCAAGAGCCACGGGCCTCCAGTGTCTAGGGCCGAGGTCACCAACCCCCGGGGTGGGGGGACTCTTTTCTCAGGTGGACCCCGAGCCGTACCTGGACGTCTGCGTTTACGACACGTGCTCCTGCGAGTCGGTGGGGGACTGCGCCTGCTTCTGCGACACCATCGCTGCCTACGCCCACGCCTGTGCCCAGCAGGGCCAGGTGGTGGCCTGGAGGACGCCCACACTGTGCCGTGAGTCCCAGCGGCCCCCCCTGCCCGGGGGGGAGGGGTCCCACATACCTCCCCTCCCCCACCCTCCACCAGCATCTAGACACCACAGTCCGTGGGGGACAGGTGGATGGAGGACACCCCCACGGGAGACAGGGACAACCCCAACAGGCAGCTAGATGACTGGCCACGGGCCGTGGAGAGAGAGGAGGCCGCGTGGGTAAGGTGTTCTCGAGGGGGGGTGAGCAGTCAGTATGTGTGTGTTTCCTAATGTTTTATTTCGGTGCAGTTCCTAGGCCTTGAACTCAGGGCCCCGGTGCTGTCCTTAAACTTCTTTTGCTTAAAGCTGGTGCTCTACCACTTGAGCCACACAGCTCCATTTCTGGCTTTGCTTTGGGTAGTGGATTGGAGGTCAGAGTCTCATGGACTTTGCTGCCCAGGCTGGTTTGAAACTGATCCTCAGGTCTCAGCCTCCTGAGTCTCTGGGATGACGGCGTGAGCCTGTGCCTGGCTTAGTATATATGTTTACTTGGACCTAGTTCTATTTGCCATAGTGTGGCTAGTTTATGTGTTTAGAATCTGCCTTCCTTGGCAGTGTGTGTGTGTGTGTGTGTGTGTGTGTGTGTGCATGTGTGTGCTGGTCTTGGGGCTTGCACACAGGTCTGGGTGCTGTCCCTGAGCTTTTTCTCTGAAAGCTGGCACTCTACCACTTAAGGCACAGCTTAAGTTGTGGGGCTTGAACTCTGGGCCTGGGCGCTGTCCCTCAGCTCTTCAGCCCAAGGCTGGTGCTCTACCCCTTGAGCCACAGCGCCACTTCTGGTTTCCTGGTGGTTCATTGGAGATCAGAGTCTCACGGACTTTGCTGCCTGGGCTGGCTTTGAACCGTGATCCTTAGATCTCAGCCTCCAAGTAGCTGGGATGACAGGCGGGAGCCGCCGGTGCCCAAGACAAAATGTTTTGATGCAGCAGTTTGGGCCCCGAGGTTCTTGGTTTCGTTTTAGGTCTCCACCGCTGCCTCCTCCTCCGACCTTTGCCTCCGGCCCCTGCCCACCCCCTCCAGAGCCTCCATGATAACCTCATGGTCCCCACTCTTCCTCTGCCTGCCCCTCCCCAGCTCAGAGCTGCGAAGACAGGAACGCTCGCGAGAACGGCTACGAGTGTGAATGGCGGTACAACAGCTGCGCGCCGGCCTGCCCCATCACCTGCCAGCACCCTGAACCCCTGGCCTGCCCTGTGCAGTGTGTGGAGGGCTGTCATGCACACTGCCCTCCGGGTAAGGCCTGGCCGGGCCGGGAGAGGGAGGAGGGCGAGGGGTGGGGCCAGGAGCCGTGCATTGGGCGGGGCTGGCTTCTCAGGGTTGGCATCTCCCCTTCCCTCTCCTGCTTCCTCAGCCCGAGCCCCCCCTCCTCACCCCTGCCGTCCACGCAGCCATTCCCTCCTCACCCCTCCCCTCATCCAAGCCAGGCCAGCTCCCACATTGCCAACTTCAGCTCCTGCCGAATGCTTGCGCGAAAGAAAAAGGTTTTATTCCCGAGCCAGCTGGCACTGCTGGCTCCCGCCTCTCATCCCAGCTACTCGGGAGGCTGAGATGTGAGGATCGTCGTTCGAAGCCAGCCCCGGGCAGGAAAGTCCATGAGACTCTGATCTCCCATGAGCCAGCAAAAAAAAGCCAGAAGTGGTGCTGTGGCTCAAGTGGTAGAGCGCCAGCCTTGAGCACAAAAGCTCAGGGACAGCACCCAGGTTCTGAGTTCAAGCCCTAGGACTGCCAAAATTAAAAAAAAAAAAACAAAGATAAAAGTTCTGGGGCCAAATGGAGCCCAGGTCCCCACCTGTGCGCTGCACATGGCCTTAGCACCAAGTTAGGTCCAAGCCCTGCGTCTCAAGTCTATTGTAAGTTTATTTATGGTCTTCCCTCCCTCCCTCTCTCCCTCC
>NW_012274878.1:0-1357 GCF_000151885.1 Dipodomys ordii
CCCAGAGTTCAGGCCCTATGACCGGAACCCCCCCCCAAAAAAATCAGGCCAGTTTAGTTTCAGGTGACCCCCTCTCCCAGCCCTCCTCCAACAGAAAGGATTCAAAAGACCCATTGGTGAATCACCTTGCTAAACAAGCAAGCTCTGGAAAAAAATGAAGCTTAACAAAGGTACTTAGTTTAATTTTTTTTAAGTATTAAATTTTTGTTTAAAAACTTTAAAAAAATGTACGTACAACTGATTTTGATTTTTGTGCACTTTAAGATCTGTATGAGTGTTTTGTATGTGTTTGTGAACATGTTCAAGATAAAAATTGTCAGCATGCTTTAACAATTGGGTGAGTTTAAATTTAAAATGCAAAAGGTTATGAGGTTTGGACATTACCAGAAATTTTAAAGAACTTTTACATCATTTTAAATGACTTTTTAAGGATTTTTTAACTTAAAAATTAGAAAATCTGATATTTTAAAATTTAATATTGTAAAATGCATTGACAGTTTGGGATCTAGTTCCCTTGGCTAAAATTTGGGGATAAATATTAGAAATTTAAATGTAAAGGTTAGTTTAACACTGCCAAAGACGTTACCTGTTTTGTCTGTCTAAAACTGTGTATTTCAAGAACCAAGAGAAAAGACAGGGAGAAAACTTAGGAAAGCTTAAAAGCCAACAGAAGACCTATCTTTAGGGGTGAGGGGTGAGCAGGCAGAAGTGCAGTTCAGCTGATCATGCATGGTTGGACAGGCCCTGGGGGAGTCCACTGATCGTGGGGACGGGCCCTAGGAGGAGTCTATGCGTAGCAAAAGAGGGCAAGCTGGCACACACAGTTCATCTAACCCTAAAGAATCGGATTGGGTGTGTGCCCATTCCATAGGAGGGGCCAAAGGCCCATCGTTGTTCTGTCCCTTTTCCCTGCAGATAGACACTGGAAACATGATGGTTAAAATGAGTGATGTGATGATCTGATTAGTATTGCTAAAACTGGCCCTTGGATGTGTTGAAATTAAAATTAAGAAGACCTTAAAAAGATAGTTAAAAAGTTTATTTGTATAATGTGACTTGTTTTCAATGATGTTTTACAATTAGGAAGTTTTTAAAAGTTATAAAGGTGTTAAGTCTAGCTTCTTGGTACAGTGATGGTGATTGTAATTTTTGCATTAAGAAAAAATTGTCATTTGAGTTTAATAAGAAGCTTAAAAATTAGGAATGGATTTTTGGATGTAAAGTTTAAAAGTAAAATTACTCAACATTTGCCTCAAAGTGCACAAAGGAAAAATTAGGATTATCAGAATAATTGCTATTCCAGTTTGCTCTTATAAGTTTTTTTTAACAGTTTCCAGCAAAGCCCAGAGCAAAGCAC